>NC_081351.1:64700895-64759981 GCF_029784015.1 Lycium ferocissimum
CGTTGCTAATCCGTCACTATATAATGAGATAAAATTTTAGTTGCTTTTCTTGCGACAAAATGAGAAATCCGTAGCTAATCCGTCGTTAATTAGCGACAGAATATGGTCTGTCGCTAATATTCCGTCACTAAACGCTGATTTTTTAGTAGTGATATAAAGGGCTTATGTTTATAAAGAAAATATGTTTCAAATGAAAGTCGTTTTCTATGATTATGAGCATAAGAAATGTGAATGACGCAGGACGAGTAATAGAATGAGAGGTGCTCGGTGGTTAGCCCCGGGTACCCGTCATGGCCCGTAGCCGGGTCGTGACAGCGTGATTTGGTAATATGCCAATTTGACCACTATTAGTAGATAAAACGATTTCTTCCACTTCTGAATCCCAAACAATTCGATTAGGGGTCGATGCACTAAGATTTAAGGTCATTTCTTCAAATTGCTCTCCATTTCTAAGTTCATAGCCTTCGCGATAGCTTCATCGATATTACCTACCAAATAAAAGGCACATTCGGAAGATCATCTAATTCTCCGGAAAGGATCAATTGAAATCCTCGAATTGTTTCTGCTAGACCAACATATTTCCCTGGAGAACCGGTAAATACTTCTGCTACGAAAAAGGGTTGTGATAAGAAACGCTCAATTTTTTGCGCTCTTGCTACGAGTAAACGTAGCGAAGATATAAAACAGATATTGGGCATTTTAGAAAAATATTTCGTAATTGATTTAGCAAAAAATAAGTTTTAAATCTATTGGACTTACTTAGTGAAAATAGATTTCAAATCTTTAGCACAATTAATATACCATATATTCGAAATAAATTCAGAATTAAATTGAATAGATGTATCTAGGGAGAATTCGCTTTGAGGAAACTATTCTCTAGATACGCATGTCGTGTTATTTCACAATTGAATCAATTAAAAAAATTTTAAAAGACCTAAATTTAGGAATTTATCAATAGGTAATGTTGCACCAATGCCCAACCAAAGGGCGACTACCAATCAAAAAGGCGATCATCGCTATTTGGACGGCGAAATGGATTTTGGAATTTATTAACATTCTCTAAATAAGGTACCGTTAATAATCCCGCGAGTACTTGAAACCATTAAAAGAACCCCCAATAATTTATTTGGCACCGTACGAAGTATTTGAAATACGTGAAAGAAATATCATTCGGTAATATTTCCAAAGGGGTTGCCAATGGATAGCGCGGTTCACCAATCATTGATGGTTCTAAAACGGCTAAACCTACATTACATGCAATAGTACCTAGAATTACTATTGGAAAATATATAAAAGATCATTGGGCCATGCGGGCTCTCCATAATAATTATGACCCATACCTTTAGCCAATTTAGTTCTTAATACGGGATCATTCAAGTCGGGTTTTTTTGTTATTGGGATAGGTGAATTCTTATAGATCCATCCCCGAGGAACTTGGACATGATAATTTTTAATCATCCAAATCGAGCAAGAATAAAAAGAACCAAACGAATCCATATATCCATATAAAATTTATATATGGTACCTGTATTTACACATACACATATATAATATAGGAATGGTTCAATGTAAGAATTAAATTCGATTTTCTCTCCTATTTACTACGGCGACGAAGAATCAAATTATCACTATATTTATTCCTTTTTCTACTTCTTCTTCCAAGTGCAGGAAAACCCCAAGGGGTTGTGGGTTTTTTCTACCAATTGGGGCTCTCCCTTCACCACCCCCACGGGGATGGTCTACGGGTTCATAATTAATCCTTTTACTACGGGACGCTTGCCTAGCCAACGCTTAGATCCCCTCTACCCAAACTTTTCTGGTTCACCCCAACATTCCCCACTTGTCCGACCGTTGCCGAGCAGTTTTGGATATCAAACGGACCTCCCTAGAAGGTAATTTTAATGTGGCCGATTTTCGCTCTTTTGTAATCGGGCCACTACAGCACCCGTTGCTCTAGCTAATTGTCCACCCTTTCCAAGTGTGATTTCTATGTTATGTATGGCCGTGCCTAAGGGCATATCGGTTGAAGTAGATTCTTCTTTTGATCAATCAAAACCCCTTCCCAAACTGTACAAGCTTCTTCCAAAGCATACGGCTTTCTGGATGTAGATGATGATATCTATACAGATGAATCTTATATATATTGTAGAATGAAGTACCACATGGATGGATATATATAGATATGAATCCAAATCTGCCGAATCAATTTAGGAGGAATCAATGAAATTTAGGAGGAATTAATGAGAGGACATCAATTCAAATCCTAGATTTTCGAATTGAGAGAGATCAAGAATTCTCACCATTTCTTAGATTCATGGACCCAATTCAATTCAGTGGGATCCTTCATTCACATTTTTTTCCACCAAGAACGTTTTCTAAAACTCTTTAACCCCGAATTTGGAGTATCCTACTTTCACGCAATTCACGGGGTTCAACAAGCAATCGATATTTCACGACCAAGGGTGTAATACTCTTTGTAGTAGCGGTCCTTATATATCGTATTAACAATCGAAATATGGTCGAAAGAAAAAATCTCTATTTGATAGGGCTTCTTCCTATACCTATGAATTCCATTGGACCCGTGAAATGATACATTGGAAGAATCCATTGGGTCTTCCAATATTAATAGGTTGATTGTTTCTCTCTTGTATCTTCCCAAAGGAAAAAAGAATATATATATATATATATATGTATATTTAATGTATACACACATATATAGGGTAAAGTGGGTAATTTAATAAACGGACAAAAACTAAAATATCGATTATTGATCATAATATTTCAATTATAAGCATAATTAACCTATTAAATAATTTTAAAAATGGCCAATTGTGTAAATGGACTTAATTTTGTGAATATGGCCTTAATTGATTTTAATCCAACTGATTATTTCAATCATGGCCATATTTGGCCTAATTAGCCAATTAAATTTCACTAATGACCTTAATTAATTTGAGCCAATGAATTTGGTTATTTAATCAAGGCCATTAAGAGGCTAATTTCATAAAAATGACCCCAATTTCCTTAAATCATGAATTGGTTAATTTAATTGTGGCCATAACAAAAAATAATTAAACAATTAAAGGTCAATTTGCAATAATGACCATCTAATTGATTAATTAGCTTGATTAAAACATTTATAGACAATTATAAATACTTTTGACAAATTATATAAGTATACAAAATTAAAGATTAAGGGGTGAAATGGTTAATTATTTTAATTACTCAAACTCCTTGAACTGAAGGGAATAATGTATCTGCTAATTTTGATTTTTGACAATTTAAACAATTAAATAAATGACTATTTAAAAAAAATGCTTTTTCCTTTGATTAAACCTAACAAGTATCTCACAAATGTCATAAAAGGTACCAATTAATTTCTAAATAATTTGTGATGTCATAAAAACCACTTTATCAATTTAAAGGAGTAAAATATTGACCTGAAAAATTTATATAAAAATTATTTAAACCCCTTAAGGTGCACATTTTATTTATTATCCAAAGACTCTGAGTGATTAAAATAAATTACGGAAGGTCAAAAATTAGGTGTCAACAGGTGAGACTTTCAACAACACTTATTCCCCCACTATAAACTCAAGATCCCGGACCTTTCGATACGCATACTCCTTCTGCCTACTCTGAGCTGCCAAGAGCTTTTCTTGAATCACCTTGACCTTATATAGAGACTTTCTCAACATATCAGTGCCCCAAGGTCTTACCTCGAACGCATCAAACCACCCAATAGGTGATCTACACTTCCTCCCATAAAGTGCCTCAAACGGAGCCATATCAATACTCGAATGATAACTATTATTATAAGCGAACTCCGCCAATGGTAAAAACTGGTCCCAATGACCACCGAAATCAATCACACACGCACAAAGCATGTCCTCAAGGACCTAAAACGTCCGCTCGGACTGACCGTCTGTCTGGGCGTGGAAAGCTGTACTAAGGTCCAACCTAGTACCCAATTTCAAATGCAAATGCTTCCAAAATCGAGATGTAAATGTCATACCCCTATCGGATATGATGGAAATAGGAACCCCATGCAGTCTAACAATCTCACTAATGTAGATCTTGGCTAACTTCTCGGCATTATAAGTAAGTTGGACCGGAATAAAATGTGCAGACTTAGTCAACCGGTCGACAATGATCCAGATCGAATCAAACTTACCCAAGGTATTTGGAAGACCCACCACAAAATCCATGACTATCCTCTCCCACTTCCATTTAGGAATGGGCATCCTCTGAAGAGTACCACCAGCTCTTTGGTGCTCGTACTTATCCTGTTGAGAATTTAAACACTTGGAAACGTAATCAGCTATATCACGCTTCATCCTTGCCCACTAGTAATATTGTCTCAGATCACGGTACATCTTCGTAGCACCAGGATGAATCGAATATCTAGAACTGTGGGACTCTTCTATAATCGTCTGCATCAAGTTATCCACTCAAGGAACGTACACGCGCCCCTTAATTCTCAATACGCCCTCTTTGTCAATCACGGCCTCCTTGGCCTCACCACTCATTACCTTGTCCCGAATTTTTCATAAACCCAGATCATCACATTGTTTTTCCTTAATCTGAGCTAGAAGAGATGACCTCGCCTCAATAAAAGCCAACACCCTGCCAGAACCGGATAAATCAAGCCGCACCAAAACTGTTAGCTAGAGCCTGAACCTTTATGTCCAACAGACGCTCTGAAGTGATCTGCCCATACTAGCTGACTTACTGCTCAAGACATCTGCCACTATGTTTGCTTTGCCAAGATGATATAAAATAGCAATATCATAATCCTTCAACAATTCCATCCATCTCCACTGCCTAGAGTTCAAATCTCGCTGAATAAACATGTGCTGCAAGCTATGATGATCAGTGAATAATTCATAATGGACACCATAAAGATAGCGCCTCTAAATATTCAATGCAAATACCACTGCTGCCAACTCTAAGTCATGAGTAGGATAATTCTTGTCATGAATCTTTAATTGCCTAGAAGAATAGGCAATAACTCTCTTAAACCCGAACGGGAAGCGTCACAATAAATCACAAATTCTTTACCCTCCACGGGCAAAGCAAGAATTGGTGTTGTAGCCAACAAAGTCTTGAGATTTTGAAAGCTCTCTTGACACTCATCGGACCATTGAAAAGGTACATCTTTCTGTGTCAAATGAGTCAAGTGTGGAGCAATGGAAGCAAACCCCTTCACGAATCGCCGGTAGTAACTAGCTAAACCCACGAAGGTACGAATTTCTGTCACTGATGTGGGCCTAGCACAATCTCTGACGGCCTCAATATTTTTGGAATCAACCATAATCTCCTCTTTCAAAACCACATGCCCCAAAAAGGACACCGAATTAAGCCAAAATTCACACTTAGGGAATTTAGCATACAACTCCCTATCCCTCAACAATCCAAGGATAACTCTCAGATGTTTTTCATGATCTTCCCTGCTCTTCGAATAAATCAATATATCATCAATAAAAACAATAACAAAAGAATCTAAGAATGACTTAAAAATTCGGTTCATCAAATCCATAAAAGCAGCAAGGGTATTAGTGAGCCCGAAAGACATGACAAGAAACTCATAATGCCCATATCTGGTCCGGAAAGCTGTCTTAGGGATATCCTCAGCCCGAATCTTTAATTGATGGTAGCCCGATCTCAAATCAATCTTAGAAAACACGCATGCTCCCTGAAGCTGGTCAAACAGATCATCAATGCGAGGAATAGGATATTTATTCCGGATGGTGACTTTATTTAACTGGCGGTAATCAATGCATATCCGCACAGTCCCTTCCTTCTTTTTCACAAAAAGCACAGAAGCGCCTCACGGAGAGACACTCGGACGAATAAAACCCTTACTGAGAAGGTCCTGAAGTTGTTCTTTCATTTCCCTCAACTCTGCTGGAGCCATATGATATGGAGGGATAGAAACAGGGCGAGTACCCGGCTCTAAGTAAATGCAGTAAATCAATATCACAGTCTGGTGGCATACTAGGTAAGTCCGCAGGAAACACCTTTGCGAACTCACAAACTACAGGAACTGACTCAAGTGGTGGAATCTCAGCATCAGTATCATGGATAAAAGCCAAAGCCAAACACCCCCCTCTCAACGAGTTTCTTAGCACGAACATAAGAGATAATTTTCTTTGGGGAGGGATTAAGGTTTTCTTTTTACTCAAGTCTAGGTATCCCAGGCATAGCTAAGGTGACGATTTTAGCGTGACAGTCTAGGATCGCATGGCAGGGAGATAGCCAACTCATACCTAGAATAACATCGAAATCTACCATGTCTAAAATCATTAAGTCTATCCAGGTACCATAACCCATAATTGTAACAGTGCAAGATCCAAACACTTTATCTACAACCACAGAATCTCCAATCGGAGTAGACCAAGAATAGGAATATTTAGCAAGTCACAAGTCATATCAAAACCCTCAGAAAAGTAAGTAGACACATACAAAAATGTGGAGCCTGGATCAAATAATGCAGAAGCCTGCCGGCGATAGACTGAGATTGTACCTGTGATAACTGCATCTGAGCCCTCGATCTCTAGCCTACCTGGCATGGCATAGCAATCGGTAGGCCCACCACTTGCTTGAGAACCTCCCCGAACCGTTCGAGCACCACCCCTACCGTGATCGATAACCACCCCTATTGGGTTGGGCGCCACCTCTACCTGTCGTGTGACCACCCCGCCCAGTTTGAGCACGGTTCCCACCAAAAGACTTCCCTCTTCTAACCGGAGCAACTGGGGGCTTGGGAGCCTAAAACTGACCACTCTGTTTACTCTGAGTCTAGGAAAAAACCAATTGATGTGCCTCTGCTCGCCACACTCAAAGCAGGCACGATCAAGAGTGGGCCTCTGAACTAACACCGAAGAAGATGATAAACCTCCCTAATCTGAAACTCGAGACTGAGAACCCTCTGCTAGCTGATAGAGTACTGAACGACTCCAGATAAGCCTCCAACCGAAGTCGGCATAGTCCGCTAAACCTGACGACCCAAGTAACTCTGGGATCCCTATCCCTTAAAAAATGTACCACTGAAATTACCACCCTTTCAAGCCTTCTTCTCTTTATATTTGTTGTAGCCATCCTGACGGACACCCTCAACAGTTTTCATGTGATCCACAACCTCCTGAAAAGAACAACCTCTGGTCACCAACTGAAGAGCCGACAATTGAAGGGCAGTATTCAACCCCTTCACAAAATGCCTAACCCTATCCTCCTCAGTAGGCAAAAGCTGGAGAGCATAACAAGCCAAAGAGTGAAATCGGGACTCGTAAGCAGCCACAGAAGAATTTCGCTACCCAGTATTACTGAACTCATCACGCCTCCTATTCCAAAAAGTACGAGGAACATACTTCTCAAGAAAAACCTGCCAAAACTGAGTCCAACTTAATGGAGGCAAATTCGTTGCCCTACACTCTACAAACGCCCTCCACCATAACTAGGCATCCCCCATGAGCTGAAAAGTCACAAACTCTACTTTATACTTCTCAACTGCCCCCATCTTATGGATCCTCTCGTGGCAATTAATAATTAACTCATAGGCATCCTCTGCCTCAGTACCAAAGAACTCTAGAGGCTTCATCTTAGTGAACCTCCAAAAAAAAAATTGTGTTTGTCACCTGTCATCACCGGTCCTCCCATTGGCCTAGGAAATAACTCAAGTCTTGGGGCCTCATCAAACGGGGAGCCACTGCTGCGGCATGCTGTGCCCCTGACACCTGAAATGGAGCCTGAGCCGGACCACCTGCTCTCGCGCCCTGATTAGCTGTTGTTGCTGGCAACACACCTGCCTCTGCTAAACCATTCAATAGGTTCAGCACTCGGACCATAACATTTGACAGCACTGGAGTAGCGATAATATCCGGCTGAGCTGGTGCTGCTGCGAACTCGGCTGCCTCATCCTGAACAACCTGAGGCTCAGGGGACTCAGCGCGTTGCTGACCAGCCACAGGAGCCCCGCCCCTGGCTGGTGCTGTTTCTCTCTTGCCTCTACCTCGACCACGACCCCTAGCCTGGCCTCCTCCTCTACGAGCGGCAGCCCCAGCGGCCTGACCTCCCCTGCAAGCTACGGCCGACACGAGTACCTTATTAATTGCTGCTGCCACACGAGTCCTCACCATCTGTGAGAGAACAGAAAGAAAAGTCAGATACCAATTTGAATCATCCAGATATCAATTGGAATCAAGTAACACGAAAGAAAGAAAGAAATTGAAGTTTCCTAATGTCCCATAGCCTCCCGAAGATAAGTACAGACGTCTCCGTACCGATCCGCAGGACTCTACTAGACATGTCCTTGTATGAAGAGATCAATGAACTTAAAGCTTTGATACCAACTTTGTCACGTCCCAAACAGACTTGAGTGGCACCCACACTAGTCCTATAGTAAGCGAACCAATCCCTTAACCCATTATCAAGCAAATTTCAAA
Source organism: Lycium ferocissimum (assembly GCF_029784015.1). Classification (NCBI taxonomy): domain Eukaryota; kingdom Viridiplantae; phylum Streptophyta; class Magnoliopsida; order Solanales; family Solanaceae; genus Lycium; species Lycium ferocissimum. The sequence goes on from NC_081351.1 coordinate 64,709,340, forward strand.
TACTTAAACCAATCAATAATCATTGCTCACGAATAATGGAATAAAATGTCTGACAATAAAATAAATAAATAGCAAGTGCGGAAATCTAGCTATTACATCCCCAAAATCTGAAAGTCACCGTACTAGGACTCTAACCAACAATATCTAAAAAGAAGAGATACTGTCTAAAAATAACATAATGTCTGGGATGAAAGATAGACATCTGAATAAACAAAGATCTTCATGCGACATGGAACGGATAGGAGCTTATCCTCTGATCTTGGTAACGAATAACCTCAACTAGATGCGAGGTCTGAAAGATTTCTCTAGCTCTAAATCTGCACTCAAAAAAGATGCATCAAGTGTAGGTCAGTACAAACAACATGTACTGGTAGGTATCATAGGCCGACTAAGACTAGTATCAAGCATACATACATAAAATCAATGGAATAGGAACACAGGCACAACAAACGTGAGTCACAATAAATATTCTCAAATAATCCTCTTTCAGAATCAATCATCAATTATCAATAATGAAACAACAATGCTCAAGCAGAAAGTAATAAAATAAACAATAAAGTTTTCATACTCTGTCACATGTATGTACACTAAATGGTATTGTTTTCCCAAAATAGCCATAACCTATAGGGGACCCATGGTGTCCATGTACCACTCGTTCCGAAAAGAACCTCGAACCATGAGCTCATAACTAGGCTACATCATCACCCCCTGTCAAATTTGCTGTAGGAGATGTATATGTTCCATCTCAATCATTATCAATAAATGCTCATAATCACATCACAAGAATAACTCAAATGCACGTGTCAAGGCAACACCAATGAGGTATAATTAAATAACACAAGCTACAATAAGACTCACAAATAATCTGCTCAATAATAATAGAATATGTCTCTATCATCAATTCATCTCTGTAGGGTATATATGAGCACCTTCCCTTCAACAATCTCAAGAATACAATTCAAGTTTATCAGCCTCAACAATGGAGAATCACTTCACACAATTAAATCATACAACTAATAACGAATACCAAACTCCAAGTCCGAAGACCCAGACATGCTTTCTCCCATAAATTCTACTACATGTACAATCAACTAATCAAAGTCTAACTCAAGTAAACCATAACCTGCCTCAAGCAGATTTGAGCAATGGAATCACTCCACAACAGCCTTTCCCTTTCGCAATGCCTCAGAACGTTCAAACTCTAGAAATCATAATGCTTAAGTAAATAATGAAGTATTAACTCAATTTATGGGTTCTATAATCAGTTCAACCCTACCAATCTGGTTTTAGCCCAATTTCTTATTTTTATTGGAACCCTAGGTCTCAACACACAATTTCCATCATTGAATATCAAGTTCTCATGCTATGAAGTGATAATCTCTACTCTTAGATGATTACGCAACATTAAACGATAATAAACAATACCCATTAATAATCTAGGGTTTTCTTGGTCTTTATGTTCTGCCCTTCCATTCCCATTAAAGGTCCTTTGATTGAAACAAGAATCGAATAAGAATATTAGGCGAAGAAAGTTAGTGATTAAGGCTTACCTTTGATGGAGAATGGTGCCCTAGCCTTAGAAAATCAACTCTATGCTCTTGGGAACTGTTTTGGGATTATGGGAAGTGTGGGCACGAAATCATTACTTAAACTTATCATTAAAGTTAAGTGACCTTCGTTGCAGCGACCATGGTTTCGCTGCAACGGACCTATTGCAGCGAACAAGATCTTCGCTGCAATGAACCCTAGGAAAATCCCACCCTTCATTGCAGCAAACCCCTTTCTCGTTGCAACGAGGCGTTTTTGACCAATGAGCTTGAAATTTCATCACTTTTTATACTTAGTTTCTCAAAATCATTCTAAGGCCCTATGAACACAAGCCACTAACAAACCAAGTTAAAAACACATCACGGAGTCACTTATAAGTCTTAAACCACAACATACGACACAACCAAATTAGTTAGGTCCGCTCATTTCTAACCTCGAAAAAGTACTAACAACGGTAGAAAGATCAAAACACGCATAACGACCAAGCGAGTCGTTACAGTAGGCTTTTAGGTTTTTCTTTACCTCCAAGATATTTACCTCTTCCACTTCATCACTCTCATTTCTATCGTTTGAATCTGACTTTGACATAAAGGCAAGGATAGACTGATACTTGGAGACTTCGTTTTCAATGACCACAATGGATGTATCCCCTCCATCGTCCTCATCTTCAAACTCACTGGAGGAGTCCCTTAATGTAGCAAGTGCCTCCTTTACTATTTCATCAGCGGCTTCCTTTCTTCTGAGACTTTTGTTAGGGAGCTGGTTTCTCCTTGTAGTCTTGTCATAACTGTCCTGTTTACTCATAGAGCACTCTTTATCGAAGTGATCAGGTCTACCACACCTATGGCAAAGATAGTCATTTCCTCTGGAGTTTACGGAGCTTCCTGCCTTCGGGATCCCACTACTTCTGCGGATCAGTTCAAAAAATCTTCGTGTGAGATATGCCAGCTCAGATTCATAATCACTTGAGTCTTCAGCCATGATGAAATAGTGCATCCTAGTCTTCCACCACCTATAGTATTGTCCATTAAATCTAGGTGGCCTAGTGAAAGACTGCCCTTCTTCCGTATTTGGTAGGGCTGCCATTTTTCAGATTCTTTCTAGGTGTTAACCTTTTAGGAAGCACACCTCTGATACCAATTGATACAGGCCGTGCGCTCACCAAACACAATATATGGGGGATCTGATTGTGTAACAGTTCCCTTATGCAGTGCAGTATGTAAAGGACGCAGGATGTTACCTTAGAAAACTCCTAGGTCAAGGGATTAAAAACCACGACCTACTTCTGTAGGATTTCAACTCCACTAACCGAGCAACTGCTGATTACAACCTATTGCAAACTAGGAATTATCTCCCATAATCCCTCACCCTTACAATAGTTGCAACCTAGGAACTAACTCTCATAGTCCCTCCACCTTTGCAACACACCGATTGCAATACCTCCACTTGACTAACTCTAGCCAAGGAAACTAATACACTTAGACTAACTCTAGACTGGTATACCACTCAAAGTTCTTGTGAAGACACTCTTCCAAGAATCAACCTTTGAGACTTCAACTAATACAAGTAAGCTAACTCTAGCCGAGTGCACCACTCAATAGCTTGTAGAAGAAACCTTAAGAATTTAGATACCTACAAGCAGCTTCCTTTTTAGGAAGAGTAGCTTTACAATTCAAGCACAAAAGAACAAAAAACTTACAAAAACCTTAAGAACATAGACTAAACTCATATCAGGATCTGGTTCTTCAGCTTGAAAGTAATTTTGTTCTTGAGAGATCTTGAAAACTTGTGTCGGCAGCTTTGCACGATTTAGATTCGATTCTCAAGTCTACCAGGTATGTTGCCATCATGTTGTGTATATAATGGGAGCATGTGGGGTGAAAAGAGATCACTCTTCAATTTTGACCTATAGCCTGGGCCAACTCACGACTCTACTTATGTGTAGCAAGTGGCTCAGCTTTACAGTTGTCTCTGCTGACAGTGCAAGGTGCACAGAGAGCAAATTATAGACCAAGTCTCTTATCTGGTTCTGAAACAGATTGAGAATCATCAAAACATGAATGCACTTGGAACTATCAAAGGGGTTGCCAACTGCAGATGCTAAAGAGAAGACAACTTCCTTTGCAAAAAGTTTGGAGGCAATTCAGGAAAGCTAATCCATGCAACTGCCATAGAAGTTTCCTCATTTGGTTTAAACCACGGATTCCATATCATTGGTCTCATTTGGCAGTATCTTGAGTGCATTTTGATGTAGTACGCAGGAGTAGATAATAGTTTAACATAATCCTCCAACATTGATAATCTCATCAATATGTATTTGTACTCTATTAGACCAATCTCACAATTACCTTTAATGCCACATTGCTCCGGAGTTGCAGTCCTTAATTCCTTAATGTTTATAATATCATATGAAAATTTACCTGGAACAACATATTGTAAATTTTCCTTCCGTATTAATTGCTTGACTTCCTTAGAATTCCATTCCACATGGGGTTCTCCATTGATGTAAGTGATAGGTTTTAGAGGAATCAAAGGTTGATTTGTTCCTACATTTGGCTTTAATAGATTGGCATAAGTCAATCCGCTAGGCAAAGTATTAGGAACGGTTTGGTTTGGGATTGTGGTTGTAGATGTGAAGGTGTTTTCGTTCGGGGTTGTGTTTATGGATGTGGAGGCTTTAGTAGTAGGATTAGGTATTTTTTTCTACTATATGCTTCGAAAGGAGAGTTGGATTTGGTAAAACAGCCCCAAGTAGGGGCTGTCCACTGGCCATATCGGCCATCACGGCGGCCGGTGGGTAGGTTTTTGGTGTTTAGGGTTTAAATTTTGAGGAGAGAGAAGAGAGCCTTTTGGAAATCGTGTCAGTCTAGAAACTCAGTATGCTTAGAAACAGTTAAGGCTTCAGGTCTCATAATCAATTCTAGAATACATGTCTCAGTTCAATAATTATATATAATCCTTTTCTATACTTTTATTATGGTGGCTACAATATTCTTGAATTATGGAGAAAATGTCTTTAGATCGATAAACTTTAATTAAGTGGATAAAGTTTATAAGAAATATAAAAATGTCTAAGTAAAAGTCTCATAGTTATTTTTTTATATGAATTGATTTTGATTCATATCTTTGTTTTAAGAAATAGACTCCAGGCCTAAAATCCACTAATCTATTAGTGATATAATTAATGATAAAAATAAAATTTGATGAAAATTATTGAAAATACTTATAAACATTAATATATTGCATATATATGATTATAAATATTATTTATATAATTTTTTGATTTGGTTTGATGTTTTCTTCGGTTTATTTTTAATAAAATCAAACCAACTAAATATTATCGATATTTTAAAATTTAAAATCAAACCAAACCCCAAAAGAATTTAATCAATTTGGTTTGATTTTGGTTTGAGAGAATTCCTTTTTATCTTCTTTTAAGGGAAAAAAGCGAATGACATTTTGCTAAGGGTTGCTTTTAACATTAACAAAATTACAGTCAAACTAAAAGTAGAAACATTTTGAGTATACGATGCAAGGAAAGTTAGTTTTTGAATGATAAAAAGGTTAATTAAGTTGCTTTGGAGGTAGTCCTTTTGAAGATGCATGAGATCCTTGTGAACTCAATGTCTAAACATAAAGCTCCAGTAATCTGTTAGTCATACCAGATACACTTAATTCTAATGGAAATAATTTCTTTTGACATTTTCTTTGTTCAAATTCTTCTAAAAAGCTCCTTGAATAATAAGGTTTATATCTCTGCTACATAAATTGTCTACATAGAAATACTCTTTTAACATCATAGCATTTATAAATGAAAAACAGAATACTAATAATTGAAAAAATTAAAAATCTGCAATAAATTGTTATCTACCTTAAGGATAGAGAAACGAAACTACAACATTAAATATCAGATGTTTTATGCCTTTAAATTAAATTATGTATTCAAAGTATTCGTCCAAACAGAATGAAAAGAAAATCAGTACTTTCGAGTTAATTAGTATTTCAAGAATTGCTTGAAGCTGGTGGCCGAATAAGTGTTTGAAGAACTTTTCCCTCAACACATAATGTATTTTTTATTGTTCCGTCAAATAACAGTTGACTACTATTTGATCTACTTCATTCGCCGGCACCATAGCTTGCATCATTCAATTTTCCAGTCAAAATTTTTAACTGAAAGGAAAAAACACTTGAAATTATCAAAAGAGGAGAACCAATTGCCAATTGCTGAATCATCTTACACTTACGACGTAGAGTTTCGAAAATCGCAAACTGTGACTTCTACAACAAACTGCGCGCAAACATGCTAACACAAGTTCTCGACGTATTGATGTGGAGCAATTACAATCTACACAAATCTCAAGGTGTTCTTCTTTGTCAGTTCTGACGCTAGTAAGAATCAATAAAAAATAATCTTTAATTATGTGATTCATATATAATCTTACAATAATGAAAAGCAGAAAGAAAGATAACAATGAATGCAAGAAAATGACTGGAATCGAAACCAAAATAAGAAGACAAAAGAAGAAACGAAGAAGCAGAATAAATCGCGTGTTACGGTAAATATGATCCAAAATATTACTTGAATAGAATTGTAGATTTTTTATATAAGATAAATTTATATTGAGTTAGAACTGTTAAATACTAGGATTTCTTACCTATAACAAATAATGATGGACTTAAATAACCAAAAATTTTGCTGATTTTCTCATAAAAATTGACACATATTTCAAAGACCCGTAATGGAAACAAATTCTTCTCTTATCAGAGGGTCCTTAATTTTTCCTTCTATTTTATTATCTCTTCCTTGTGATTAGTAGGGGGAATGGCCCGTTCCAAAGACGAGCCCAATACGAAGGAGATCTGAAGGGCATACAACCAGCTCTATTTGCTAAAACTTTGAAATGTTTATTGTAAAATTAAGGGCACGCGCGGTAAAATTTTAAAAAAAAATTCGAAAATTCCTTTAGCCATCTGCCAACAAAGATACACTTGTTAAGGAATTACACATTTTATGCGGACCGTATGAATTGGTGTATTATAAGAGTCAAGCATAACTTTGATAATTCCTTCACAAAGTTATGTTTGGTCAAACTTTTATGCCTTTGTGAAGGAATTATCAAAGTTATTAATTTCGCGATAAAGTAGGTGAGAATTGGGTGTATTTAAGAGAGGAATTATCAAAGTAATTACATAACTTTTGGTAATTCTTGTATGCCGGTCCCAGATAGCGAAATTTAAACTTGCCTTGCGAATTTTTTTTAAAATTTTGACTCAAATTTTAAAGATTTCAAATATGGGCAGGAAAAAAATGAAACTTGAGAGTAAAATTAAGGGTCCGTTTAGAGGCCACCTGTAATTGGAATTGGGTGTAGTTAATTGAATTGGGTGTATTTAAAAGAGTGTAATTACACTCTTGAATTCTCAAAGGGTTGAGAATTTTGTAATTTGTTTACTTTTTTGTTTGTTTATTGTAATTTATTTTTGTTTTTAACTTATTTTATTTCTATTATTTTAATTTATTTTGATTTTTACTTTATTTTTTCTTTCTATTAATTTAATTTCTTTTTTATTTTTATTTTTAAAATGTATTTTTCTTTTTATATTATAAATTTTTCATTTCCTTTCTTCTCATTCCCATCCTTTACTTCTTGTGGTTCCATGTAATTGCTCGTATTTTTATTTTTTATTTTTTATTTTATTCATTTAGCATAACCGTGTTATTATTCTAATGTTTGAAACTACACCTCTTAATATTGGAAAGAATGAGTCATTAACAAACTTAGCATATAACGAGTGACGTTACTAAAGTAGAACTTCATTGTGAATGAGGTTATAGACTTATATTTTCCCTTTCTTTTGAATTATTTACTTTAGTTACGTTGGAATTTGACATAAGAGTATTAGGTTAAACTTTTTCTTTTGGATTTTGAATTTAGGTTATATTTTTAATTTTAGTTATTTGCTTTCACATTGCATGTTGTTTATTTTTCACTTATATTTGATGGATTTTTTGTGTCAAATATTTGAATAATGTTATAGCATTATATTTATAAATATTATTTTTTTTGTCAAGCATCCAATCCATGACGTTCTCACAAAAAAAAAAGTCTTTTTTTAAGTTTTGTAATTAATTAAAATTAAATATTATTAATTTGAAAAATATATATCAATTATTTTTTACAATATTAGTTACAAATATATGATTATTAATTAATATATTTCAAAGAAATAATGTGTTATTAAATAACTAATTTAATATCATTTATATAGGCAAATATTTTTTAAATATTAATTTAAATTTTTTATAATTAAATTTTATTTTTAAATTAAACTAACTGTGTAATTATACTTGTGCAACCAAACAAAGACGCTTGTAATTACACTGTGATTACGTTATGATAAATAAACAGGTCGTTGTAATTACACTACTGTGTAATTACTAGGTTGTGTAATTACTACCTTAGTAATTACACCAATTCCAATTACCGGGTGGCTTTCCAAACAGGCCCTAAATAGATTTTTGGAAAGTTGAATCCGATGTAGCACATGATTTGAACAAGCCATCTCAGTAAAGTTTACACCATCTTAAATTGAACTTTATCACTTTTTGATTGACAGATACACTTTGAGAAGGAGCCCTGCATACATTGGGAAAAACAATGTCCATTCTTGGATGTTGCACCGTAGCCGAACGTCACATTCTTTTCGTCCGTATAATCTAAATCCGACATATCTACAATTTGCATATTGACAAAATGTAGTGCAGCCATTCATAATGTGGTTAGGCTCCTTTCTTGCCCGCCTTTGATAAAACTTTTGGGACCTGTACGGGTAAATTGTTAGAATATCCTTATTTCATTCTTTCAAAATAAAAATAGTAGAGAAAAGGAATATAAAAAGGAGAAAGAGCCAATAGAAGAACAAACCCTGCAACCAGCTCTTCCTGAACAACTACAAGTAAAGTGCATCTCTATCACCTTAAAAGAGATTTTTAGTGTTATCCCTCAAGTACATTTTCGATCCTACATTTGCGCAGCCCTGTCCAATAAGCCACAAGTGCAAATTTCATAACTTTCCTCCAGTCCAATTTAAGCATCAATCCTTCTTCCTCCCCAACATATCGACATCCAACTTAAACAGCCTTGACCATATTCAAAAAACTAAAGAATCAGACTTCATTTCTAAGTCTCGAAATCAACAAACAAATAAGAATCATGTTTTGCCATTTCGATTACAATTTTCAGCAGAAACAAGTTACAAGTTGGCGTACTTATTCATAGACATCAGAAGTCAGAGTTGCACTTACGGATGATAGTCATAGAACCTATACTTAAGAAGTGGATCCATCATCTTGTATTCTACTATTCTAAGCTAGCATCCACAGTTGCATAATTTAGCACCTTAGTAATCTTGGTCACTTGCTTTAGAATCATCTTGTGTACCTATATCCTGTTAAAACTAATATTATGAACACTAATAAGATGAAGTTAAATAACAACCGAGGTAGAACTATCTCGAGCAATATACAAATTTTTTACAGTCCCAAACCTCCTTTCCTGCTTCAACCACTGGCCTTCGAAATCAGGAAGAATGAAGACTTTTGACATGACGATTTTTGCTGCTTCATCAAGTTACCTTTTTTTCTTTTAGAACTATCTTGAGAAACACTGAAATTATTTACAGTCCCATCTGCACAGGGTCCGAGAATGGGTTGGACTATTGGAATCTATTGTATACGGCATTATCTTGTATTTTTGCAAGAGGCAGTTTCCACTGCTTTAACCCACGACCTGCTTGATTTTGTCCATATTACATTTGACCTTAATTCCAAGAGGAGTTCTAGCAGCAGTAGCTCAGAGCTTATTGTCTATGGCCGATAGGCACACTGAACATGCATCCTTAGTATGTGCACCCATTCAAGATCTAGCTAGAACTACCATTAGTACAAAATTGTGAAAACTAAAACATGAACTTACTAATAACACCGTCAAAGCATTTAATAGCATTGTTAATATTTTTATGAAGAATAACATTGTTAATTTTGTTTCTTATATATGAAGAATTTATAAAGGTGTGTATTATTAAGCGACAACTGGTAATATTATTATGTGCAAGATGTAATTACAGTGATCGGACCAGACAGGCGCAAGTAGCTTAAATTTGTAAACATTGTCCATCATACATTCCTGTTTGTGCTTCCCTGTAGCTTTTATAAATTGTAGACTTAAATCCTAAAACACGTGAAATTCTTTATCATATGTTTATTTCACAATATTAATTCCGAAATGTATTTTTTTTTTTAAAGAATTACTGATTAAAGCATTTATTTGCGTTCTAGTGTTTGATCAGAATATTTTGATGGAGGAGCCCAACGCAACATGACATCATTCATTTGACCACTCATAATGTGAAGGAGTTAGGTGAAATGTTACAGTTTTTGTAACGGTGCTATCCCTGCAAGTACCTTCTAGACTAAAATGCAATAACAAATAAATTGCAAGGGAAAAATTTACATACCTATTTTGTCAGAATTTCATCTTCCATACTAAATTGAAACATCTATGTAAGCAAAAAATTGGCACTCTATTTTCATTAGAGATATTGACAATCTCTCTCTCTCTCTCTCTCTCTCTCTATATATATATATATATAACGGTGCTATCCCTGCAAGTACCTTCCAGACTAAAATGCAATAACAAATAAATTGCAGGGGAAAAATTTACATACCTATTTGGTCAGCATTTCATCTTCCATACTAAATTGAAACATCTATGTAAGCAAAAACTTGGCACTCTATTTTCATTAGAGATATTGACAATCTCTCTCTCTCTCTCTCTCTCTCTCTCTCTCTCTCTCTCTCTCTCTCTCTCTCTCTCTCTCTCTCTCTCTCTGTGTATATATATATATATATATATATATATATATATATATATATATGAAACACAAATAAATTTCTTTGGGGCTTTCAGATATGAGGTGCACCACGCACTTACCAAAATCCGACTCACAAATTCCTTTTAATCGCGATTGAATGCTTCCCAGTAAGGTCTTCAAGTTTATTCTACAAAAACAAATTACAAACCATTTCCAGATCAAAGCATACAAAAAATCTCCAGTGTGAGAAAAGAAAAGGAATAGCAATGAAGATAAATTTACTCTAGATACATTGACAATGCAAGGACTGCACTATCCTGACAATTAAAAAGAAAAAAATATATTTAGTTTGACATATACAAACCAGTTATACAAAAAATGAAAGGATCAGAGATACCCAATAAAAATCTTGTTTACCCCTAAAAAAGGTAACAATTCAATTGGTATGTGGTTTAAAGGATATGCGGTTTGATTTGTTAATAAAATAAAGATATAATAACAAGGGACAAAGATTAATAAAAAGAAAGTAAAGAGATAGCCTCAGTGGATTAGAATAACAAAGACAACGACCGGACCGAACTGGGTCTTAAGTACTTTGACTCCGGACCAATTTGTGTAAGATTCTATTGACTTTGATGTTTACAGAGCTTAAGACTTGGGGTGTTTCATACAAGTATGCAGAAGAGAATCAAAAATGATGTCCTCTTATGAAGGTTTATCTCCCTATTTATAATACAAGTGTTTGTGTTATACATGGTAACTAAATCAATCATGGGATAATAATTCCTTGAATCTCAGGTTCAACAACTGAGTGGCATGTCATGCAGAGAGAAATCCGCAACGGGTTGGACTTCTCGAACCCTTATAAACTTGAAGTGTAACTCTTCGGATGCTACTATATCTGAATGACTAGTCTGAAATGTTCCTATCCGACTAGTCGAGCCCATAATGACCTACTACTCCTCGTTCTTGTTCCGGACCTTCGGTCATTGGGTCGAGACCTTAGACCTCGGTTTTCACCGTATACGGATAATCCCTCCATTTTTCGGAGGAAAGTATTGACTCCGGGAAATAAATCCGAACGAGGCCGAGACCATCATCCAGTAGTCTACACCCCACCTTCTTTGAAAAGACATTCCATCAATTCTACGCTCTGCCCGATACTGATGCCTCATTATTACCACGGCGCCTTAATCAGTCTTGGGAAACCTCCCCTTGTCAAAACTTTAACCTTTTAACTCACCACTTTTCCATTATATAAAAGCCTAAATAATTGTCATATTTTGCTATGCACTCAAACCCTAAATCCTGAACATTATGAATTTTCCTTAATAACAGCTTGTCTTCAAAAAACCTTCTCCAATAATGACTTCCATTCCACTAATAATGCAAAGTGTGGCCCATTCTTCATCCCCGCCACGCTCTCCCCCATTATCTACGACTGGAGCTTCACCCCGAAGAGGAACTACGATACCTTCTTCGCCGATATTCTTCTGGCCGGTTTCAGTACGGGAACGCGAGGGTTTCATACCATCATGAGTCTGTAGAAAACTTTGAATCCTTCATCGATGCCGCTATTGTTCCTATAGTTCGGAGCGATTGTAACTTGGATGCGAATATTGACGTCATCCCTGTTAGTTAGGGGGAAAGGATCAGCCATCATGTTATGGGTTATTCATTAGTCTATACCTATCCATTTGCTATTGGATTTTCTCTTCCCATTTCTCAAGCGATCGAGGACTTCTACCGCCGGTATCAAGGTTTGCCAAGGGCAACTAGCTCTACAAGTTTGGAGGCTCGTGTAATGCATTAGGATCTTGGCCAATATCGCTGAGGTTTCTTTTACTCTTGATCACTTAATCCACATCTACGTTCCTCAAGTGATCCGAGGTGATATAGTTCATCTATACCCTCGTCGGGCTTGAGGCCTTATTGATCCAGAAGATGATTTTGACAGGGGATGGTTGCATCGGTTCGTTATGATCCACACCGATCAGCTTCACCGTCCCTTGTCCATACCTTTCCCCGACGTGTGGAGCCCTGCTCCGACTCCAGTAGAACCCGAACTTATAGTTACCATTTTCGAATGGGTGGTTGCGTTGTTAGGCGCTTCTCGTGGCCTAGACCGCTCCTGGAGGGTTATGGCACTCGAGGGGTGGAGACGCAAAAATCATGGTAAGTTCCAATCTAGTCGTGAAATTTCTTGTACCTTTTCAGTTGTATGATCTAAGCCCAAACTCTTGGTGTTCAGGAATCCCTACAAAAAGGACTTCTTTTAAGGGAAAAAGCATTGAAGAAGTGGATACCGTGGTTTTTGCCGAAGAGGATACAGAGGCCGCTACTGCGTCAGCTAAGGCCATGAGACGAAGAGCCGTTTTGAGCATTTCAGCTACCTCTTCGGGAATAGGCTCTCGGGTCAAGTTACGTTAATTTTCGCAGGGTCAAAGGGAGACTCCTCGTAGTGGACCAACCCCGGTGGTCATCCTTGATGAAGATGAACCGCCAGCCGAGGTCAATGTTGTCACGCAGGACAGTCCCGGTGGTGGCCCGACTATGCCTAAGTACAACCCCCCTCCACTTAGCTAAAGAATGGATCTGCCAGAGCATCCGAGGACATGACCCGAAGTTCTCAACCTTCGGGTCATTGGACTGGCCCTCCATTTTTTTATTTTAGTTTTACATCATATGTTTGGTAAAATTTTGGTAGCTGCGTATCTGTCAATGTACAGAAGTTTTTACTTGAATCGAATAGGGCTCTTTTTCATATCATAAATGCTCCAGTCCGCTTACAATTTCATCCGAATCGAATTGAACATTTCTTTATGCATGAATTTTTCTCGTTGGGATCTCCGTTATGAAGTGAAACGTCGGTCTTAGCAGTACCTTCTCCTGTAAGTTTTAGAATAGGCGGCAAACCCAAATGTCCTTTCCGATCAACTATCTTTTCACATCACGTCCGCCTGACTTCGTACACGTGTAACCTTCCGATTAGACGTCACTTCGGTTACCTGATCGATGCATTCCGCCATAATGAGACTTCGCCTATAAATAGTCCACCTCACTTCATTTTCACTATTTACAACCTGAAAAAAGTCACTCCTTGATTTCTATCCTTGTTTTCACCTTCATTTGAGAAGCCCAAACCTTCATCGGAATCTTCAAACCTTTCGCCGGAATTTTCATCCTGTTCTTCACAATTTCCTCAGATCTTCAAATCTTCATAAAATTTTCTCTCACTTTCTCCCTTCTTCAAATCTTCAACGAAAAAATGACTTCAAGATCTTCTTCTCATGAGGCCTCTCTGGTTGGCTCTCCTCGGTCGACCGATGCTATCGCTGAGCCCGAGGTTAAAACGCCGTATGAACCCCGGGGTAAAGACTTCATCCCTTTGATGTACCATTTCAACTCTGAGTTTGCGGTTGAAAAGCCTCCAAAGGGTGGTAAAGCCGACCGGGGTTACGACGTAAGGCGTTATCCCTCCACGATCGACAAGACGATCATTCCCAAAGTCCGTTCGGACTGTGGTTAGAAGGACAAACCCTCTGAGATCGTAATCCCGAGACCTGACGATGACATCACCACATGCGTAGAGGGGTACTCGAGTGTTTACACTTACCCCTTCACCTTCAACTTAGAGCCCTCAATCGACGAGGAGATTCTGGATATGTGTAAGACATACTAATTGTGTCTTGCGTAGATTGGACTGAATGTTTGGCGGATCGTCACAAATATCCGCTTCTTGGCGAACAATGTCAAGGCCCCTTTCACGCAGCACTATCTGATCCGGCTTTACTCTTTCCGAATCTTTCACGGTGGGATCGTGAAGCTCACAAAGCGTGGCAAGTACCCGATCCTTTCCAGTGTAGATGAAAATAAGGATCGAGGTTGGCTAGAACATTTTGTTAGTGTCAAAATTGAGGAGATCATTCCCCGAGGATATCTTCCTTTTCCCGAGTAATGGAACAATAATCGTAAGTGTCATCAATGCCTCTTGACTTTCCCACACTTGTAAGCTTCTATTAGGCTCAACTTTTTTCCCCTAACCCTTTTTCTTATTTCAGCCAAAGAGTGGTTACCGGGTACTATATCCAATTTCGAAAAGTGGGTGGTGACATAATGGCCCAACACCCCCACGAGCTCCGCACTTAGAAAGATCTCTCAGCGGGTAAGTGGGTACCAAGAACCACGATAAGCCTCCTGCTCATTTGGTTTTATACCCTTTAACTTTGCCTTGAAATCGTCGTTGACAAATGGCAACGTGTTACACAGGCCTAAAGAGGGGCAAGGCCAATTTGCTGCCCGAGCCCTCAATTTCTCCCTCGGTAATAGAAGAGATGTTCGACCCGGCAAGTACAGAGCAGGTCGTTGTCGAGGTTTCAAAGAGCAAAAAAAGAAGTAAGTCCTCTCAATCTTCGACCTCGACGGGTCAAAAGAGAAGGAGAACCACCAAAGTTGTCGATGGCACTTTCCAAACCCGGTCGTTAAAGGATATTCCCCAGGAGGATTTTGTTGTGGCGTCTGTCTGTGCCGATACGGCTTCCACCACTGTTGTTGGGATAAGCATTACTCCGGTCAATCCAGCGGAGGGAAATGTGGCCGATATTACCGACCTGACTGCCCGGGGCTTGGGCAAAGATGTGCAATTCTCCGATCTACAGTCCTTGCCAGATTTTGGCCCATTGGGAACTGCGGCCCCTGCGGGCCCCATTTTGGTGGAAGTCGACCCGTCCTCGGGTGAGAAGCAAGCGATCGAAGTGGCCGGAACGACTTCCCCCCCCCCCCCTCGAGCAGGAGGATTTCGAAGATATGTTTGAAGGCTAGCTGCCTCTGCCCTACTTGCGTGGCGGACCTACGGGTTCAATCTCCATATTCCCCAAAAGCGCAGAAGGCCATTGAGGGCTACTGAGTCAGGCTCTCGAGCTAATCTTATGGATATTTTCCCAGCTCCGAGCGCCGACCCAAATGAAATGAAGTCCATCGTTGTCACCCTCCCGGCGTACATGCACTTTATGTCTCGCCCAGTCGGAGTGGCTAGCTATCTCCGGCCTCTTGTTTCCGATGAGGACTAAGAAAAAATGAACCGCGTCTCATGGCAATGTCTCTTCAACTAGAGCATGCACTCTGCCAATCGGGTATGTTTAACATTCCTGATTTAGAGATCTTTTAATTATATCTTATAACCCGTGTTTAATTTGGCCCTTTCTTCCTTCCCCTTCTTTTTTACAGTCTGTTGTTTTGCAGCACGAGGACTTTCTTCGGTGTATGAAAGCAAATGCCGAGCCGTGGAGCCAGATCGAAGAGGTTCGGGGCCAGCTGGATGCTCAAGGTCGAGGGACCGAGAAATTCAAGATTCTCTTACAGCAAAAAGAAAAACGCATTGCAAGAAGTTGGTGACTCCTCGGCTCTCAAGGCCGAGCTTATTACTGCCAAGGAGGTAAACTCCGGGTTGAAAACGACCTGGAGGACTTGGTTGAAAAATATACCGTCCTCTTGGTGGATAAGCAAAGGCTAGTACTTGAAGCCAAGGTTACTAGTGAGGTATTCGAGGAGAAGGCGACTGCCATTACTAATTTGAGGCAGGAGCTTGTTGCTGTTAAGGCCGAGATAAGCAACCTTGTTGTTGAGCGCGAATTAGAAAAATAAGCTTTGACGGTGGCCCAGGAGAAGGCCGACAGTCGAGCTAAATCTATTAAGAACCTTACTGATCAACTCAAAACTGCCACCCGAGATCTGAACGAGCTATCTCAACAAAATGTCATGCTGACGGGCCAACTAGGGCAAGCCTTGTTCGAGCGGGATCGAATCCAGGCTCAAACTGAAGCCGATGTCACAGCTTCTAATGACCGTTCTGCTTTGCGAGCCGAGCACATGAAGTGTAAAACCCACATGCTTACTCTCCAAGAGGTTCAGCGAGGCATTGAGGATATAGATTCAAAGATCGCCCAGGCTGAGAAAACAGAGACCCGGACTCAGAAAGCACTCTTGGGTGAAAGCTCGGAAGATAAGCCTGCTGTTTTCGAGGAGCTAGATTCCTCCGAAGAGGAATAAATAGGCCCTTGATCCAAAAATGTATTTTGCTTTCATTTTTTTAATTTCGCCAAGGTCGGTATCTGGCCTTATATATATATGTTATGAAAGTGTTTGTTTCAACGGTGTTTTTCAAGTCATTTTTTGACGCTTAAATATTGGTTATTCAATGTCTCCTTGTAAAAAAGATTCAGACCAATATCTCGTTCGAATATGAATATGGCTCGACCTCGAATAATCTTTTGTATGAGTTAGTTATTTCAAGTGAACCATTCCTGAAAGTTAAGCTAAGCTAATGTACCAAGACTTCATTTGTTGGTGACTATGTATGTAGGCCTTATTTCATGCTTGTGAATTCGGACATCTCCAAATCGCTTTAGGCATTTGGGTTGATACTTCCACCCTTTTAGACTTAATGTTTTGAGTCTTTTTCTTCAGGCTTAGTTTACTTGAAACTTTTAACGCCTTCGTGTACAGGTCGGGCTCAATTCACTCAGAATTTCTAAAGCCAAGCCTTTATTTTGCTCGTCGATTGTTGACAATAGTCCCTAGTTCAGGGCTGCTCGTGATCTTAGAGGTAAAAAAGACTTATGAATGCAAAGTGAATATTCGCTAATAGTAATTTATGTTGACGTATGCAAAGTTTGAACCAGAGTGTTCTTCTCATTTCACAAACTTGTATGGTTCAACGGCCGAGGGGCATTCGATTCGCTTCTACTGCAGTAAATAAACTAACCAGGCACAACTCTTTCCGTCGTTTGGCCCTTACAATAAATCCTATTGCAGAAATTTCAAAAATACAATCGACTCGGCCTCGTTGGGCTATGTGATAGTCCCCGAGTGTTTGTATTCGAAATATGAGAAGAGAAACACTATCATTGGTACGGGGTAGTCCCCAGTCCCAGCACTTGGCTAGTCTTCAGCATTAAAGTAACACGTATGTTGTTGCGTCATTAAAAACCTTGCCGAAAAACCCACTTCAGGACAAAATCGAGCTAAGGGAAAAAGAGTGTAACACGTATTTTCAGGCCTAACTCTAATCTTCTTAACTTCGTTCTTACTTGCTCCTGCAAAAATAAAAATAGATAACTTCAATAAATTCACGAAGGGATCAAGGGTCGTACCTTAACAATAATATCTCTTCAAGTTTGTTATATTACTCGGCAGCTGCTGGCCGTCTTCCGACTCGAGTTGGTACGAGTCTTTGCCAGTTATTCTGGTTACCCGGTACGGCCCTTCCCAGTTTGGACCAAGCTTCCCCTTATAAGGTTTCTTTGTGTGCAACATGAACTTTCAAAGGACCAAGTCTCCGATTTGGAAGTGCCGAAAGTTCGTTCTTTGATTGTAGTATTTGCCCATTCATTGTTTCTGTGCTGCCAGGCGGACCAATGCGGTTTCGCGTAATTCCTCCGCTAAGTCGAGTTTTACTGTCATAGCCTTGTCATTTAATTTCTCTGTGGCGTATTGGAACCTCAAGCTTAGTTCTCCGACTTCAATTGGGATTAAGGCCTCCGCGCCATACACTAAGGAAAATGGAGTCTCACCGGTGCTTGACTTCGAGGTTGTCCTGTAAGCCCAGAGCACTTCTGGAAAAATTTCTTTCCACCTGCCTTTGGATTCATCAATCGTTTCCTTAAGTTTTGAATAATAGTCTTGTTTGTTGATTCTGCTTATCCGTTTGCGCTCGGATGATATGGAGTGGACATTATCTTCTTGATTTTTAAGCCTTCAAGGAAATTATTGACTTTGTTGCCTATGAATTGTCGGCCACTGTCACACGTGATCTCAGTTGGGATGCCGAACCGGCAAATGATGTGATCCCATATGAAGTTGATGACCTCCTTTTCTCGAACTTTTTCAAAGGCCTTTGCTTTAACCCATTTATAAAAATAGGCAGTCATAAACAAAATAAAACGAGTCTTACTGGGTGCCCAAGGTAAAGGGTCAACTATGTCCATTCCCCACTTCATGAATGGCCATGGGGACAATACCGGATAGAGAAATTCCCCTGGTTGATGGATCATTGGGGCATGCCTTTGACACTGATCACATTTCCGAACAAAATTCTTTGTGTCTTCTTCCATGTGATCCCAATAGTAACCAGCTCGAATCAGCTTCCGAACCAATAACTCAGCTCCGGAGTGGTTACCACAGGTTCCTTCGTGGACCTCGTGCATTGCATAGTCCGTCTCACCGGCCCCAGACATCAGAGTTATCCTTACCATTTAATTTTTCCTTAAAATCTACTTTATCTAGAAATTAGAGAAGTTAATCCCATATAATTTTGACTACCAAACCTAAATAGACATGAATTCAAGATAATTAGCAACTACCAAATCCTAAATAATTTATAAACTACTCCTTCCGTCCCATAATAAGTGTCACCTTAGCCAAAACCACGCATATTAAGAAACCAATAATGCAATGTGAAGTTTACTAAATTACCCTTACATAATAAAAAATAAATTACTTTTTTCTCTTGAACCATGCATAAGTAGTAAATATTTTGACATTGAGAATCCAACAAAGGCAAGTTACTCTGTGGTTTTTTCAATCATCTTTTAGATGTTACTTTAACTTGTCAATTTTTTTCAAGGGTAGAATTGGAAAAAACTTTGTTTAATTTGAAGGAACGATGAAAAGTATTTTGCAGTACCAGAACTTATAATCATCTAACTTGAAATTCTACGTGTATTTACAAGTTAACTTCATTGATTTCATCATATTTCAAAAATATCTGTAGCATTAAATATTTTTGACGTTATTTGAATATCGTAATATTCTTTTTTTGCAAAAACAAACGTGTTATAGCTAATATGAGTTTAATTATAAAAAAAACACATGACATTAATTCTACATATGATAAAGCTTAATTTGGATAATTAGAGATTATAGTCTCAAAAAGTTTTAGTAAAATAGAAAATGAAAGAGCTATTGTGTATGCATTTATTTAAAAAGAAATTAAAATCTAAAATATAAACTAAAGAATGTTCTACTGTAACTTTCAAATATTTTCTATGCTTTAATAATTTAGAAATCTTGAAGAGGTGTCGAATTGATGTAACAAAAATAAAAAAAGTAAGAGTAGAAAATGAAAAAGATAACTGGAAATATAATTTTTAATGTTGGTTTAGGCCCGGGCTTCGCACAGGCCAAATGCCACTATTTTCGTATAGTTTGTTTGGCCAAATTTATTTTACCCAAAAGTGCTTATTTTAAAAAACAAAGTGAGGTATTTGACCAAGCTTTTGGGAGAAAATAAATGTTTCTGGGAAGTGAGCAAAAACAGTTTTTCAGAAGCTAAAAAAATAGAGGGGAATTCTTTATTTCTCTTGAGGGATGTAAATACAATGAAGAAAATCTCACTATTTATAAGGGAAAAGTAGCTTGGTCCCAAAGTCACAAACCCTAACTTTTTTCCTAAAGATAGACATCCACAATAATAAATAATATTGATAAATGAATAATGGGATCTATTAGGGAGAAAAAAATTAAGTGGCAAAAAATAATCGGGTAAATCAGAAAAGAAATTTTACTGGGTAGGAAAAGTAAAATAGGAAGAGAGAGAAAAATATTCTAATATACAGTATTTATGGATAAGGTATTAATTATGTAAATCATGGTTTGAGCCTTGTTTTAGTCAATTAAATCCCAGTAATTAATTCTAATCCATGCCATGTGCTTATTTTGTCAAAATGTAGACCAATACTCGAAGCATTCTACATAGTTTACTGACCTTTACTTTTTCTTAGTTGGAGTGACTGGTTCGATACCCTTCCTTTTGCTAGAAGATGTAGTTTTTTTGGTTGGAGGTGCTCGCTCAATCTGTTGTCTCTTGCCAGATGAGGTACTTCCAATGATTAGTTTTTTTTGTAAACAATGAGATGCTGAAGATTCGACAATCGAATGTTTGTTGGGGTTTGATATTGGCGGGATTTTAAGAGGGGTCT
The DNA here is from genome assembly GCF_029784015.1 of Lycium ferocissimum. Classification (NCBI taxonomy): domain Eukaryota; kingdom Viridiplantae; phylum Streptophyta; class Magnoliopsida; order Solanales; family Solanaceae; genus Lycium; species Lycium ferocissimum. The sequence continues at coordinate 64,729,739 of NC_081351.1, forward strand.
ATTAGATTGTATTGGCTTGGGACGTGATGCGCACGAGACTGACATTCAAATGGTCCGCCAGGGGTCTGTTTGGGAAGCTACCTTGTAATTGGAATTGCAGTAAAGTGCAAAAATCCAAACAAAAAAGGTTGTAAATATAAATTTTAATGTAGTTTGGACCTGGGCTCAAAGACGGGCCAAATGACACTAGTATAAGGGAGAATCCCCATTTTTTGTAGTCTCACATGAATTTTTTATCCCTTTTTACCCTCACTTGAAATTTTTATAACTTTATAAATTGTCACACATTTTAGTAAATTTTAAGAACTTTTAGGGTGTTTTTTATGCCACTAAAAAAGATGGGGCAATTTGCAGGATTGCCCTTCGCTGGGGGTGGTCTTTAATTTTTACGCCTCAAAATGATGGTCTTTAAATTACGCCCCGGGCTTGACCCGCACAGCGGTGCACGCCGATTCTTTGTCGGCGTATTTGCAATTGCAAAGTAAATGCATGCGAAATCTCGCCTTGCGATTTTTTTTTTTTTTTAATCGGGGTTCGAACCCACAACCTTGGGGTGTTAGGCGAGGGGTAAAATTTAAAGACCACCAATTTGAAGGGCAAAAATTAAAGACCACCCCAAATAAAGGGCAATCCGTGCAAAAAAAAAAAAAAAAGATAAAGACGATGTCATGGAAAATGTTATAGTGGGCCTGACAAACCATACTCATACATATTTGAGTTTTTTATGTGAAAATATTACTCCTATTAAACTTTTTTTAATGTATCATTGTTAAATACTTTTAAAATTTATCAAAAATGTAATTAGTAGCCCTTCCGTCTCAATCGAAAAATGAAATCCGAAGTATGGTAGTTAATTAATCAAATTTATGTGTGTGCACTTTGAACATAAAAATATCTAATAAATTACTATATTAAAAGAGGAACTATATTATTTTTATACATATTCTAAAAATATTTGAAAAACATTATATTTAAAGAAATATAATTTCGATAGAGTGATAATACTAGACAATTGCAAAAAGTATATTTTTTACTTTTTTTAATTAAGTTTTGATAGGACAGATCTTGTACTCAATTTGTATGTTTTTGTTATACAACGAGTTTTAATTCATCTGTAAACGCAAAAACAAATCAAGTGATGAATCAAGGAAAGATAAATGGAAATTAAAAAAAAATTGTATTTCGTATATTTACGTTAAATCAATAAATATGTAGCTCGTGTCTATTTATAAATAAGTATGTCTTTATTACATGATTAGTCAATAATAGATTCTTACCTTAATCAATCATTTAACTAAAGTAAATTCACATGGTTGGAAGTTGCTGTACAATACTCCCTTTGTTTCTATTTATGTGATATAATTTGACTAGGCAAGGTATTTAAAAAAGAAAGAAAGACTTTGAAACTTGTGATTTAAACCAACAACATACCCAGTGAAATCCACAATGTGGGGTCTGGGGAGGGTAAAGTGTACGCAAACCTTACCCCCACCTCGAAAGGTAGGGAGGCTATTTCCGAAAGACCCTCGGCTCAAGAGAAAGCATGACAAAAAAGGTTAGATAAGAACAATCAATTCAAAGTAGTATGGGAATGAAATAACGAAAGCGAAAAATCATGGTACAGCAGACTGGAAAAAAAAATGGAGTCGGAGCTACCACATATGAATAAAAAATCGAAGTACAAGAAACAATAGATTGTAGCATAAAACAAAGGACAAGAAACTATAGGGACGACTACTAGTGAAAAAGGGTAAGCGAGACTACCTAAAAAATCTATTTTTCAACAAACTTTAAATGTTACCCCTAATTAAAGATTTAATTATCTTACAAGTTCTCACCTATTTTGGTAAATTTAAATAACTATATGGGCATTTTTAATGCTACAAGGAGTGATAATGAGGAAAAGGTGATAGTGACGGTAAAAAAAAAAAAAATCTATTTATTCAACCAAATTTAAAATTGATCAACAAGTTTGTTGTCTTTCTTTTATATGGAAATGATTTTATTAAACTTGTTTCAAATTATTTTATTCCTATAAAATTTATTATAGACAAGTAAAAAGTTACAGTAACATTCTCTTTCTACCTTAATACATGCTTAATTATTAAATTAAAATTTATTTTTATATATAGCTAAAAATATTTGAAAAAAGTAATCACATACACGTTTAAGAAATTACAATATAAATTTCTTTAAAAAATAAAATAATACATCATTTCTCAACATGCTTTTTTTTTTAGGAAAAGGAAAGATTATAGTAAGAAAAATAAATAATTTCATTAACTTTTAAGTTCCTTTTGTATGATTTAATTTGAAAGAACATCTATAAATGTATTTCGTCATATCAAGACTTTTATTTATATAATTTTAAATGTTATTTTTATTTATAAGTTAACTTCGTTGACGTCATCATATAATAATTCCCCTCGATCATGCTATATCTTGTTGCCTTAGTCCTAAGAACTCGTGATTCCTTAGGGTATGCTAGTAACTTTCCCTCCATCAAATAATCGATGTATTTATTCCGCCAGTCCCAAGTTAAACTCATCATGTTGACTTCGGCGTGGCTGCTTTCAACAGCGGAGTTCATCAATTGGACCACCGTACCTGAGTTAAATTCTTCCGTTCCTACCGAAGAGCCCAAGTTGGCCAATGCATCAGCTTCGGTATTTTGTTCCCTCGGCACATGCTGCATGGTCCATTCTTTGAATCGGTGTAGAACCACCTAAATTTTCTCCAAGTATTTCTGCATCCTATCATCTTTTACATTGAAGACCCCATTTACTTGATTCACAACCAAGAGTGAGTAACATTTTGCCTCGATAATCTCCGCCCCCAAGCTCCTGGCCAGTTCCAAATCTGCAATCATAGCCTCATACTCGGCTTTATTGTTAGTTAATTTTAAAGTTCTTATGGACTGCCGGATGATGTCACCCGCAGGGGCCTTAAGTACGATCCCAAGCCAGGACCCTTTCCCGTTGGATGCTCCGTCCGAGTCTACAGGGTTCAAATTCCTGAGGTTTTACCCGAGGTTAACAAAAGTTCTTTCTCTACCTCAGGCACCATCGCGGGGGTGAAATCTGCTACGAAGTCTACCAATATCTAAGACTTTATAGTCGTTCAAGGTTTATATTGGATGCCATACCCGCTGATCTCGACTGCCCACTTTGCTAACCAACCGGATAGCTCCGGTTTCTGCATAACACTTTTTAATTGATATGTAGTTACTACGCATATGGGGTGACATTGAAAATAAGGCTTTAATTTTCTACATGCACTCAATAAAGCTAGGGCCAATTTCTCTAGGTGGGGATAACATTTTTTCGCATCCCCCAAAGTTCTACTAACATAATAAATCAGAAATTACGTACCTTCTTTTTTTTCGAACCAGTACCCCAACTTACCGCGACTTCAGACATCGCCAAATACAGGTACAGCTGCTCGTCTGCCTTTGGAGTGTGCAACAGAGGAGGGCTCAACAAGTACCGTTTCAATTCTTCTAGGACTCGCTGACACTCTGGAGTCCATACAAAGTCATTTTTCTTTTTGAGCAACGAGAAAAATCGGTGGCTTTTATTCGAGGAGTGAGAGATGAATCTACTCAGGGTCGCAATCCTTTCGATCAACCTCTGCTCACCTTTCACATCCTCGACCACCCGGACATCATCAATGGCCTTATCTTATCCGAATTAATTTTGATTCCTCGATTCGACACCATAAAGCCCAAGAATTTACCCGAACCTACTCCGAAGGCGCATTTCTCCGAGTTCAGCTTTATAATATATTTACGCGGTACATCAAAAGTTTCCTGCAAGTGCTTCAAATGGTCCACTATTTCCAGGGACTTAACTAGCATATCATCAATATAAACTTCCATTGTTTTACCTATTTGTTTTTCGAACATCTTTTTAACTAGGCGTTAATAGGTAGCACAGGCATTTTTTAATCCAAATGGCATTACATTATAACAGTAGGTTCCTTACTTAGTTATGAAAGAAGTCTTTTCTTGGTCTTCCGGGTTCATTCGGATTTGGTTGTACCCAGAGTAAACGTCAAGAAAGCTTAGTATTGCATGACTAGCCATTGCATCGATCATGCGAGCGATGTTAGCCAAAGGAAAGGAATACTTCGGGCATGCTTGAGCTGCCCACTTGTTGGGAATCGGAGGTGGCAACATCCTTTCCTTCTGGAACCTTGTCACGAACTCTCTGAGCCGTTCGTAGTCCCTTTGGAAGATCTTGAATATGTCGGCCTTTCTTGCCTGCACCTTCCGGGCCCCGGCGTGAGCCTTCACGAAAGCATCTGCGAGCAGCTCAAAGGAAGGAATAGAGTGCTGGGGTAGCATACAATACCATTGCATGGCTCCCTTAGTCAATGTCTCACCGAACTTCTTCAACATTACCGATTCAACTTCATCATCCTCTAGATTGTTGCCCATTATGGCACAAGTGTAAGCGGTTATATGTTCTTGTGGATCCATTGTGTCGTCATATTTCGGGATATCCGGCATCTTAAATATCTTTGGGATCAACTTCGGAGCTGCACTTGATGGGAAAGGTCTTCGAACAATATATTTGTTTTTCGGCTCGGTCAGAATTGGAGGTGCCCCCGGAATCTGGTCCACTCGGGAATTATAATCCTCCACCTTCTTTTCGTTGGAGTCGATCCACTTAGACAGAGCCTCCAACATCTTTATCACCTCGGACAATTCATTAGGCATCGGCCGTTCTGAATCGCTACTTATCTCATTTTCCCTACGAGCTGGCACTGGTACTCGATTTGGTTCCGCTACCCCGACCCCGTTGTTGTTCTTTTGGAGCTGAGATATAGCTACATGGTGTTGTAGCATGGTTACCTGATGTTCCTGCAATAAATTATAAATCACACGTAAGTTAATCTCCTCTCCCGCCTCTTCGGCTACCTTACGAGCAGATGCCCCATCGACAGGCGGATCTCCGCTGTCGTTAACGGCTACATTAGAGTTAACAGTGCTCGCATCAACAGGAGGATCGTCGACTGGGTCGACCGGAAGCATGATGTTCAATGGTACCCCATTGTTAGGGTTCTCATCGTGGTTGTTGTGTTCAGCATTGTTTAAGTGAACAGAGTGGTTGAGGTTCAAAATGTCGAAGTTAACCCTGAAATCACAAAAGGAAAAAGAGCAAGAGAAAGTCAAGTTGCAAAAACACCACCACTATTTTCCTTAGCCCCACGGTGGATGCCAAATTGTTTACCCCTAAAAAAGGTAACAATTCAATTTATATGTGGTTTAAGAGATATGCGGTTTGATTCGTTAATAAAATAAAGATATAATAAAAATGGACAAAGATTAATGACAAGAAAGTAAAGAGATAGCCTCAGTGGATTAGAAGAACAGCACAACGACTGGACCGAACTGGGGCTTAAGCACTTTGACTGTGGACCAATTTGTGTAAGATTCTATTGACTTTGATGTTTACAGAGCTTAAGACTTGGGTGCTTCATATAAATATGCAGAAGAGAATAAAAAATGATGTCCTCTTGTGAAGGTTTAGCAACTGAGTGGCATGTCATGCGGAGAGAAATCCGCAAGGGGCCGGATTTCTCGGAACCTTATCAACTTGAAGCGTAACTCTTCGGATGCTGCTGCGTCCGAATGACTGAATCCAAAACGTTCCTATCCGACCAGTCGAGCCTGTCACACCCCGACAAGGGGTATGACGGGCTCCGACCCGTAGGCCGGGAACCACTTGACTTAACAGTTACTTTGAACATCATATACCGTAACTCAAGAACACCTGCACGCAGAAAAGGCCCAACATAGAAATATCTGATAATCCAACACATATGTACATATGCGGACCGACAAGGTCGCCACAACATAACGTGTATCATAAAGCCGGCAAGGCTTACAGGAAGGTATCACAGACCAAACAAGGTCAACAAGACCATACACAATATTTACATACCTCACTATGTCTATGAGCCTCTAACAGTGTACATATGAACATATATTACCCTAGCAGAAAAGTAACAAAGATAGCAAGTCCGGAGTAGTGCACTACCGACACCGCCGAAGCCGGAAGTCCCATCGGGGATGCTCTCCAATAACTCTCACGAACTTCGCAGACAAAAATGCGGCCGTCCCGTGCATGGGACGTCGCACGGATAAAGCACGAGTATGTAAGGTCAAAGCAATAACATAAGTGGGACAGAAATATAAATAGAGTAGAGGTAACCTGTTGTCTGAGAACTTACAATATGAAATGCATGAATCTTAAAAATCACATGTAAGTAAGCACATGTATATATATCATAATAGTGTTAGTGTTGCGGAACGTGCAACCCGATCGATAAATGTTAGTGACGAGGAACGTACGGCTCGATCCATATATATCACATGTTAGTGCCGAGGAACGTACAGCCCAATCCATAAATATATTATATGTTAGTGCCGAGGAACGTACGGCCTGATCCATAAATATAATATGTTAGTGCCGAGGAACGTACGGCCCGATCCATAAATATAATATGTTACATATACATAATGTAAATAGAATGCATGCAAGCTCATATGAAAGCTACAACTTTATCGGAGTGACGTAAGGTCGGTAACCTCCGATTTATATTATGGAATTCGTGTCGAATCCAAAGAAATAACTTAACGATGATAAACATGATAATATACCAAGAATCAATCAAATAACTAAGACATTAAGATTCGAACTACATGACATAGGAATGGAGTGAATTTTATTATCGAACGTTCATATTCATGCTCTAGCTAGATTCGTGCCAAGGTAAGAGAGAGAAACGAACACCTTACATACCTTATCCGTCAAGCCATCACTTAAAGAATCCCTTACTCTGATGCTTTCCCTTCACCCAAACCTATATATCGAGAAATACATCTTTAATCATACTTTCATCATATTTCCCATCAACTTATAAGTGCTAGTTATCGAAGACTAATTTGAGTTACGAAAATTTAGGCAAAGATCTCCCCATATTACCTACTTCCTCCAAATACCAAAACAACTCCCAACAGTACCAACAACATCAACAACAATATGATCAAGATTCTACAAGATAAATATGTGCAATTCCATCCAAAACTTTCTTCAAACCTCAATCTGCAAGCCAATAATACCAACACCACAAACTATAACTCTTATTCTAATAAATATTCTTAAATCAATGTTAATAAAGAGAGATTCATACCTTACTTTTACTAGAATAGGAAGATCTTCAATATTTGCTTTGAAACCAAGCCAGCTTCAACGCAAAACAAAACTATAATCACGGCTATACGTTACCCGGACCTCGATTAATACTCCTTCACTCGAAATTATTCAAAATTCTCACTTTTGTGTTATATATAAGCTCTCATATGTTGCTGAACTTTGCAGAATATTTTTGGAGATTACTATGGGGGGAAATGGGATTTTTAACCCTTTTATAGTAGATTAGAGTTGGTTGGCACCGACTCTAAAATCCTTCTGCGCGTTCGTGAAGGGTTGCCCAGTGCTACTCTGTGCATTCGCGCCCCATTTTGGTGCGTTCGCGCAGGGTTAGGCCCTGCACTGACAGTCCGTCTTGAAATGCTCATAATTCTCTATTCCGATGTCGAATCGACACGCGGTTTGTTGCGATGGAAACTAGACTTCCCGAACTTCAATGTAGGCTTTTATTTCACTACAAAACTCCTCATATACTAAAAGATATCCTTTCCTTAAGTAGGGCCAAAATTGCCCCTCATACTTTCTCTAAAATCCAACAAACTTAATTTCCTTGATTCACTTGCCCTCCAATCCTTCCGTAACTTATTATATAAACTTAAACCCTCATAAACATAGGATAAGCTCATCTAATCTCGTGTATCCTTAGAGGTAACTCCAATGTCCATACTTAAAACAGTCAATACCTACGAATTTCAACGTACAAAACTACGGGGTGTAACAGAGCCCATAATGACCTACTACTCCTCGTTCTTGTTCCGGACCTTCGGCCGTTGGGTCGAGACCTTAGACCCCAATTTTCATCGTATACAAATCTATATGGTCGCATAGAGAGAAGTAACTATATGTAGTATGTGTCTGATATATTTCTTGCTATTTGAGTACAAGGGTACGGTAGAGAGGGTTTTACCGAAGGATCCGACGAAATGAAGTTGTCTCTGATGTCACTCAATATGGATTTCTTAGAAGACGTTAGATGAAGCAAAGGCAAAGCGAAAACCCTAAAATAGGGGATGAAGAATAAAAAAGGTTAGCAAGAGAGGCTCAAGAATAGTAATGGCAGACAACGGGGTAGAGGTACATGTGTGGCCCTAAATCTCGCTGGGTTGAGTAGGCTAACAGAGAAGAGATGTGATGGGCAACGGTGGAAAATTCTGGAGACCGATAGAACTGCAAAGTGGAATAGCTACGTGGTTTTAACTTTTAAGCCAAGAAGACACGTAGCAGAATTAAGTATTTCAAATGACTAAATTGTCCTCAATGTGAATTTTATTCCTCACTAAGCAACCATGTCGAAACCACCTCTTATATATAATAGAAAAATAAGTATTTCAAATGACTAAATTGTCCTCAGTGTGAATTTTATTCCCCACTAAGCAACCATGTCGAAACAACCTCTTATATATAATAGAAAAATTCCAACAATACTCTAGCAATTTAAAAGTCACTTTTAGTTTAAAAGGAAAAAAAAGGACTCCTAATATCGTAGGAATAAAATGATCCTACATCTAAAAGAATTTGAAAGTGGGTGAAATTTGTTCTTGTAGTCCGTAGAAAAAGGAAGATCTTCTTCCATATTTAACTAATATGGACCAATTTATTACTCCCTTGTCCCATATTAGTTAGCCACATTATTAAAAATGTATGTTTCAAAATACTTGTCCATTTATAAAACCAAGATACAATTAATTAATTTTTTCCTATTTAATCCTGAACATTTTATTTTTCAAAGTAACTAATATTGATTAGAGTGCAATTTATTGAAGAGAGATAAGGATAATATAGTAAAATACACTTTCATCTATGATTTCTTAAAGGGCGTGTAAAGGAGAAAGTGGCCGACTAATATGGGACGGAGGGAGTAGTTAATAGTATTAGTAATTTTAAGTTATATTGAAATTTTGTAAAAAAGGACACGGACTATGAAATGGGAAAAAAAGGACGCAAAATATAAATGTCTTTAGTTCCAAAATTTCGTAATATAATTTTCACGTGTTACTAGCTTTTTTTTTCCATGCATGTTATATATTATATATAAATCAAATAAGGCGAAATTAAAATTTTAGTTGATTTCAAAATCCTAAATTTTAGGTGCTTAATTCAAATAAGAAAGGTTTAATAATGAAATTTTAATGGACTTATATCTCCTAAATATTAGACAATTATTAAATGACTATTTTGTCTATTGAAGAGTCTTTTAATGAAGAGCAAAAAGTTTAATCAACATTTCTAAGACCCTTCGTCCTTTTAATATAGTATAGATTAATGTATAAATATCAAGTAAAAAAAATGCCCACATGTAAGTAAAAGAATTTACAGAAATTCCCAAATTTCACAATACAAATATAAAGTAAAAGAAATACTTACATGTAAAAATCTATAATAAGAAACAAATGAAAAGGGAGAAAGCGAGAGAGCAACAAGAAGCAAGAATATCTAGCGAATGAATAACTATTTTTTAGGTTAATAGATAAAATCAATAGAAAAAAGTAACAGGAAAAATAAAAGTCATAGATGAAGCTCCTCCTTTATAAATGTTTATGCACAAGCCTTATTTTTCTTCAAAAGGACTTATTTTCGAAAAGAGCTTATTTAAACAAAAAAAAAAAAGGTGAGGTTTTTGGCCAAGCTTTTGAGAGAAAATAAGTACCTTTGGGGAGCAGCAGAAGCAGTTTTTCAAAAGCTAAAAGATGTAATTTTTCCCCATAAACACTTTTTTGAAAAGTACTTTTGAGAAAAATACACTTGAAAGCACTTTTTAAAAGGTAGGCCAAACGCTAATTGCTGTTCAAAAGTGTTTTTTAAATTAACTGGTCAAACACAAACTGTTTCTCATATAAAAAGTACTTTTTTAAAAAGCACTTTAAAAAAAAAATACTTTTCAAAATAAGTTGATTTTAGAAGCTTGACCAAACAGGCTATTAAACAAGGGTATAGGGTTCAAGTGTGGGTATGAAAAAAAAATTCTTGATAGGGCACACTTCCCCCGAATGGGCCATACGCAACACAATTCCAAATTAGTCGGGCTCTAATACGATACCGAGTACCGGATAGGAAACTAAAGAAACAAGGAAAATAAAATAGGAAGTCGACAGCTTTTCAAAAATAAACCTTAAAAATAGAAAGTAAATTTGACTTTAAAAAATAAGTTCAAGTCCTAGAAGTAATTAGTTGAAAAGTTTGTTATTTTATTGGAAACTTTTGCGATAAGCCCGAACCCAAACCTAAGATATAAAAGTAGATAATTTAATGAAAGACACATAATGTATGTTAGTAATAGTTAAATTTCATGTAAGTATATTTTTAATATATAAAAGCAAAACTTTCATTTCACTCCTTTAATATTTTGTTAATTTTTGAAATTATTTACTTCAAATCAAATGCGAAGCCAAAATTTGACGTTTATAAGTTTTGGATCCTAATTTTTTAAAGTTATTTAGCTCTAAATTAATAATCTATACATAGTTAATGAACTTTTAAGACAAATATATGCAGCGGATGGAGCTGTTCCTCCCTTAATCAGGGATCACGAGTTCGAACCTGGGTATGAAAAAATCTTTGGAGGGAACACTGAAAAAATCTTTGGAGGGAACGCTTCCCCCCAATGAGCGCTACGCAATGCGAATTATCTGGATTAATCAGACTCAAATGCGGATATTGGACACAAAATAAAACACCAAAAAACAAGGAAAATGAATTGATAACTTTTGAAAAGTAGACCTTAAGAACAAAAGGTAAATTTGACTTTAAAAAATATAATTAAGACCTGAAAATAATTAATTAAAAAGTTTAAAATTTTAATGGGAACTTTTGTGAGGATTACAAAAGCCCTTTAGTTGTCCTTATGTGTAGTAATAATAATAAAGTAATATGAGTTCTTTTGCACAAGAATAAGGTTCTCAATCAAACAAGATATTTCTCTTACAATATTTTCCGTAGAAATTGTTTCAAGGGGGAAAAATTGTCTTTGAAGTAGTATGAAAAGAACACTAGCTCTAATTAGGAAAAATCTACTAACTCGAACAAATGGATACATGTTCAGGAGATACTGAACTTTCAACAATTTCACTTCTCCACCGTTGGCCTATTCAATCTTTTCGACCATCTGCAGCAATCTCATAACAAAGACGTCTGATGAAAAGGACAATACTAAGATGGATTCTACCTTGTACAAAGATAACACAGGACTTCCAACAGCACAACGGCAGGGCAAATATTACAAGAATTAAACAAATAATCAGCTACCAACAGCACACTGGACAACCAGATTCTCGAGTTTTATAAAAATAAGAATGTCGAGAGCATCGTATCACATCCTATGGCTGAGGTTGTTGGAAGTATAATTTACATTCAGGAAAGGCCTCCAAGAAACTTGAAATCAGTTCTGGTGGCAACTGTAGCTGTAAAAGCACTTGGTGATATCTTTCAATTACCAAAAGCACAGTGCTTTCAAGATCCACATCTTCCAAACAACCTGAAGTAATCGAACAAATATAAGGGGAAAAAAGCAATACAAATCTTAGAAAATGAACATGAATACAGAAGATATTAGACACATAAAAGGCAGTAATAGAAGATGCAAATATTTAAGTAAAGTCAACTAGGACGTCTTTATCCTAATTTAATTGTGATATCTGAGCTGAATGGATATAAAGGATGCATATGGCCAACTCCAACCTGAGATTGAGGCATACTTCATTGATTGAAACTTGAGAGAAAAGACTTCAAGTCAACATATTTAAATGTGACAACCCACAGGTTATTGTTAACATGATCTCAAGTCTGTTTGCTACAGCTAGGCATTTTAAAATTCCAAACTTCGACAAGCAGATTTTTTTTTTTCCTTTAGGGCATAACCCCCAAGGGAACCCTTCAACTTTGACAAGCAGATCATCTCGTGAACCAAGATAAAAATCATTATGATTACAAAATAAGCAAATTAATGTTGATGATTTTAATAAAAATGATCAATTTCTTCTATAAAACAGCTAGAAGAGATTAATTTTGTTTACTTCTATAAACAGTTCAAATAAGTAATCTTATTCACCCTGCACATCAATTGTCTGCATCCTTGTGGTATTTTTAAAAATGAGAGTATTGGCAGGCTTACCCAGTTCAATTTCTAGCTCTTGATCTTCCACGTCTCCTTCTTCCACAATGGTTCCATTTTCCATTTCTACTGCTGTCTTGGCACACCTCTCCAAGAACTCTTCTTCAGTTTCTTCAAGTTCGTCATCTTCAGAGTCCTAGCATTGAAATAAGAACAATAACAATCACCTATAGTTACCTATTGCAAATGTATTATTGAAATGTATTTTTACATGATGAATGTATAGTTGCTTTGCATGCGAGAGATACGGGGTTCGCGCTCCGCATCTCCATTTTACTTGTCAGGAAAAAGGAATATATAATGAATGTATAGCATATGTCCACTACTTCTTACTTCCACTACATGCTTTTCATGCATGTGTGATGGAGCAAACAAACAGAAATCATGGATAATGATGCAAAAAGACAACAATATGGCAGACGTCATTGACAATATCCTGTGATATATAAACGCTATGACTGTTTTTGTGTGTGTGTGTGTGGTGTGTTTGGAGGGGTGGTAGCTAAAGATAATTAAACAAGACAGAATTAATTTGGTGAGCTAACCTCGTCATCATCATCTTCAGTTTCCTCGTCACCAGAAGCCTGATCTTCACTTTCTTCATCTTCCTCTTCTTCTTCCAGTTCTTTTAACTTCAAAAATGCTTCCATCAGTGAAGCAACGCAATCATGTAGCAATGAACTCCGTTCATTTAGCCGTCCTATCAGCTTGTCAAGAGATTGTGCCAGTGCCATCACTGGTAAAATTAAAATAGAAAAAAACAGACATACAGAGACAGTGCTGATGAGATTCTTAGGAGAAAGTTCTTTACACTCAATAAGAGCAGAAAAATTGAATACTTAAAAGGCAAAAAAGCAATAGTTAACCACGAGGTATAATAAAAATTAGTGTAACGTTGCAATCTAATAACATGCATTGTAGTTGTGGACAGATAAATAGATCTAGATAATAACAGTAGCATTTCAGAACGAACAATAATGGCTAATGTAAAGCCATGGCATCACCAAATTATTTGTTGCCCCATGTGAGAAAGTCAAGTAGGGAAGTCCCTAATTGCGCTAAAAATCTTAAGTAGTTGGGGAAAAAGAAAAAGAATACTAACCTACCAACTTGATCTCAGACTCTGATGACAAACTATGCTCAAATTTGCTTGTTGAGATAACTGCCAAAGCGGATAGAAAGACTGTAAAGCTTTCATGTTCAATGCCCTCTATAATCTTCTCTACAATATCCGGGAAACATAAATAACATGATGATATTGCAAGCAACAAAGGTTTCCATAGCGGGACAGGCTTGTTTCTAAGCTCTCTAAAACGAGAAAATGCTGCCTGACACAAGGAAATCACCAAAGATTGCTTGACACCTTCTCCTTCAGGTAAGTAACTGGGATTATGTAACAGAATGTGGACACAAGAGGATGCCCTCCATACTGCAGATGGATATTGTGAAAAAGCTTCTGTAATGAATGCACCAATTCCTTCAAGGATGGATTTCTGGGGAACAGGTGGAGCAGGAGGCAACGGCAATTTTCCTACAATAAAATTCTTCACAGCAAACTTCCTGTCTAGGCTAACAGCCTTCTTGATACAGTTAAAAATTGATAAATCCTCCATCTCCTCCCATGCATGCCAATCAGCTATGAGATATGACCAGACCAGCATCAGCTCTGAGACTTTTAGCTTCAAAAGTTCGTCAGTTTCGGTAATTCCTTGCACAATGAAACCAAGCAATGTGGAGCAGTCATCAACACATGATGCAGCAGGCACTGAGAAGGCAACTTCATGTTCCTGATAATTGGAAAAAATAATATGAGAAGGTAACAAGAGATTTGAGCACATAAAAAGCAAAAGAAAATTAAATTCTTCTTATCACTCCGCTATCCCAAGTCGAATCTACAGAAGGGAGACCTCTATCCTCTTAATCTTTAGAGTAGATATTATATATAGGATAACTAATACACTGCAGTGCCCAATAAAGTCACGATGAATAGGAATGCTGACAGTGACCAGTTAAGTACAAGTTGAATCTAACTGGGGTTCTCGTTGGTGGAGGAACTGGATCCGAAAAAAGAGACTTTAGTTGTAAGATATCTACTGAAATAGTTGCCAGAATGGACATCTTATTCAAAGAGAAAGATGTCAAATATCTGAATTTCTTTTTGTGGGAGGTGCGAAGATCCAGTAGGTGCCACTCCCTTCTCGGAGAACCGTACGTGAGATTCTGCCAAATACAGCTCCAACCCGAGCTTAAATCAATATATGAACAACTTTGGGTTATGCATGAGAAGCTAAAAGACTTAATCTAATTAAACTTGGTATGGAATTCAGAATACCAAACAAACATCTATTGCAGTATAAACACTAGAGTCAAGCTGCATCCACACTAAGGTGATTGCATTTTCAATATAGACAAATGAGCTTGAACAGGCCTCCACCATGATGTTACAGGGATATTTATTTTACTGAAGTATGAGAACATTACATTGACAAAAAAGTAAATGATGGAACATATATGTATACATGCTTGTGTCGTAATCTAGCCATTCACTTTATTATTAATCTTGATACATGGTTCAAGACTAACCATCGGTTGAGCAGATCTTAGCCAGGCATGCTGTAGGAGATCTGAAAATGCTCTCATCATGGTGGCCTGACCAGAAACCCACAATTGACTAGAACCATCCTGCGCATTTTCTTCAGATGCCGAGTCTTCCCAGCACTGAGCCATGACTGCTAGTGTTGCAAAGCACTGTTCCACCATCTATCAGACGCAAGTCAGTAATTTCAGATCTCAATATGCGCTCAATTATATGTGTGGATGAGTTCATTTTTCTAAACTTCAGAATTGGGTGAAGAGCAAGGTTGAATCTAGAACATGACAATGCATTCATTAACTGGTCAACATAAGAAAGGGGATTTAAGATTTTGTCTCAAGGTACGTCAGTTACAAGAAGGAATCATACAGTTTAGTCTTATTCCTATCACAGTAATGACTTTTGAATCCCTGACCATGTGATTTGATATTAACAGGACTAGGAAAGATGAAGTTTCATTGAGCTAAAGAGGGAGCAATCCAACCTACATAACTTCCATTTAAACTATTAAACGATGAATAGTGAACCACATAGCTCCGTAAATGTGCACAAGATATGTTTGATTTTCATGCCAATTACCAAAATGATAATTAGAATCATCAAAAGATTTGCAAAAGAATAAAAACAAGTACATCAGACACACAAGAAAAAGTACCTGAGGCCATGGCTCCAGATCTAAAGGTAAGTTCTTTGAGATTTCTCTAACCAACAGACAAACAATATCTGGAATATGAGGTGAAATTTTTTCATTCCCAGCCTCGATTATTGTACTTAGAAGCTGAAAGTAAATGGAGCTATCTTCTTCCTCATCACTAATCCTATGACAAACCACTTGAAGAAGTGGTAACCACTCAGGTGGCATGTACTCATTCTGCAGTTAAAAAAGTTCAAGCATTATTTAGACTATCATACTTCAAGTTCATAAAATAGGTTAGCCATTTTACCCACTTACTTCAACGAGTTGGGCAATGGCAGCAGCAGCTGTCACCCGCACAGGATAACAAGAAACACCCCCTATATCTGACATTGTTAACGCTTTCACTAATGAAGAATAAATATCAGCACTCATACCCTGTTGTGGAAACAGAAAAAAGGAATTTACTCCACGAAATGCCTAATAGCAAAGTATAATTTTAAAAAGTATCATCAAAACAATTATCTCACTTCAGAAAGACATGAAGCAAGCTCTCCTAGGACCCAATTTGCAGAGGCAATTAAATATGGTTGAGGAATTGGTGTTTCATACAGTGGTAGCACCCGAGTCCTAACTAGAGTTTCAGTAAATCCAGGCTTCTGCTCTGTTAGAAACTGAGAATACAATGCCAGATGATTAATAGAAGTGCACAATTTTTTTATTACAAAAAAGTACTCCATCCGGATCAAAAAGAGTGTCCACTTAGCCTTTTTTTCTTTGCTCAAAAAGAGTGTCCACTTATCAAATCAAGAAAGAATTAACCTTATATTTTCAAATTTGCCCCTATTAAGTGTAGTTGAACAAATCCCATTACCTATTTAATTACGGGCAGTTTAGTCAAATTACCTATTTTCGTCTAGGAGTTAGCATTTTCTTAAGGGTGTGCAAATGGCTAAGCGGACACTCTTTTTGATCCGGAGGGAATATATTTTGAAATACTAGTATAATCTCTCCTTACATCTAAAAGGCTGCTATAGGCCATCAAGACTCCATAATATCTGTCAAAGTTTAGACAAGGAAATGATAGTAAATCTCGTATACAGGATGTAAGCATAATAAAGGAAGGTTAGAAAAAAGAAAAAAACAGGTCCGGATAAATGAAAATACAAAGTAGGATAATTTAGTTAACGGCATGACATTAGAATGAGCGCTCTTTGTCTTATGCCAACTTAGAGTTCAAACTTCAAAGAATTATAGAGTAATATAATGATTCTCCGAACTTTAACCGAATAAATAGCCTCGACCGTAATCCTATTGAATTTTAAATGGTGGAGAACTTTCTGAATAGGTTCCAGTGAAATGGGTACTGAAGTACAGTGATATAAGACCATAAATTACAAAGTTAAAGGAGTTGATATCATAGTTTTGTTTAACTCACTCATTTACTGTGTTTTCTCTGTTATCAGTGGGAACAGGAAACTTTGACAAGAATGGAAGCACCAACAACTCCCCCATCGAGCTGGAACCTTTTCTTTTATATTTTTCTCCTTTCTTACGCTTTGATGAAGCTGTAGAAGTCTTGACAGGAGGTCCCTAGAGGTCCAAGAGTAAATAATAGATAACTATGTGCCCTTTAATAGAAGAAGCTGGAGGAATATATATCACGGAAAACTAACCATTGATAATGAAATAACACCAAGCAAGTTTAAAGCACTTTTCCTTGCTGTGAACAAATCATCTCTCCATCCAGAAATTTCTTCCTGCAGGATCATAAAAATCAGATACTTTCCTAAGAATGAGAGTATACAACTTACAAGGACGATCAAAGATTTGAACATACAAGGTCAGAGGGAAGATTTTTCCTTATGTACTCATCCGGATCTTCTTCCCACTCTGTTGTGTCCTACTTTGCAGACATTTAAGCCTTTAATCAGAACTCCAGAAAAATATGCGACAACAAAGAAAAGAAACTCATGTACACTGGCTTGTCTGGAAGGCAAATTCTTGGAATAGCTGACCTTCTCATTCATCACAAGAGCTGGGAAGATTGCAGCGTTCAGCAAGGAAGAGAAGTGGGGTGAAACCAGTCGCCATCCCTGTTTCAGATGATAAATAATATACTTCAGCTTTGAGACTCGAACAGTAGCAGGCACTAACCATTAAAGTCCTTTTCGAGAGAGACGAAACCATGGAATTAGCATAAATGTCTAAAAAGAGAAAGAAGCAAGGAACGCGAAAGAACAAGCAGGAAAATAAAACTTTTGACCATGAAGACAACTGAACAAACTTACTGGGCCTGTCTCTAAAACACGAGAAATAACATCAAAGGCTAATGAAACAATCCTTTCTGACAGCGAATCCAGTTTCTGCACCGAAGGAATAAGTAGACGAAGAGAGAAAATAGAAAATAAAATGATCACGGGAAGAGTGAGATGAGAATAGCGTGTGGGAACGGCACTTACAAGAAACAACATAAGAGTTCATGAGACAATCTTTACAGAAAATATTAAGATTAAGCACATATTCTGCTTATACGCCACAACTTAAGTGTAGTTAAAGAACAGAGAATCTGACAGTAAAATGCTGAATTAAACAAAAAAAAAAAAAAACTATTTACTAGCCATTCCAGTGCAACAACATTATGAAACAGCTGACATGAAAGTCCATCCTTTTAGAACTCTATCAAGTAATACTCGTAAAACTTACATTTATGATTGTGCTATGCTTGACAATTTCTGAAACACATTTCACCATATCAGGCATCAGTCTGCCATTGTAAGAATAGAAGAAATTTGAACAAAAAACAGGATTTCTAAATTTTTCTTATTGGAGCAAATACAATGCATTTTTGACAGCATACTTGTCAGCAAACTTCCGATGCCGGGTGACTAAAGCACAGAAAATTAGCAGACTTCTCTTTGCAGTCTTCATCCGCAGCGAATACCCATCTTTGCAGGGCAAGCCACCATCAAAACTTAAAGAATTCAGAATCCGTATCAGATCTTGACAAATAGAAGGAAGCAAAGGAGCCAAGGCAGACGGCATGTGAGATTTCACCTATAATATTGATGGATTTAAGATTATAATACTGATCAAGCAGGTTCACAACAGAAACCTTACTGGAGGAAGACAGGTGCCCAGATAAATATTACTTGGACGCATAAAAGGACATATTGGTAAGAGAATTCCTCCTAGTAATTTCAATAGTATTGAAAAGAAGAAAAATAGTGCATTGATATCTTATCTGACCACCAGATCACTTTGATTGCATATGTTGTAAACAGTTGTTTCTTTTTCCAAAAGAAAGGAAATGAGACCGTTCCTCGGTAAACCAAGGAACCAATGTTTTGAATGAAACAAGATCTATTGTCCTGGCATAGATGAACATCCACGCTTTATCATTCATCTTTTCCGGAAAGCAAAAGATCTTGCCTGCATTAAGCTATATCTAAATACACTTAAGTTTTGAAGCTTCAAGATCACATGTAAAACATTGAAAATAAATCACTTTAACTTGTGTACTGGTGCCTAGTTCCCATTTTCAGCAGAATTACTTTTACAGGTATAACCAGCTTCCTCTACTCAATATGCTTGACAACTGTATGAAGCAATTTCCTTCTATCATTTTCATTATTTTCTATATCTCAGAGATCTTTCGGATCTGATATCTCCAATGCTGTCTGCTAACTTCTTAAGAGAAAAAACAAAACAGAACCTAGAGCTCAAACGATAGTTGACCTTTCGTTGGTCAAACATCACGTATTGTAAGTTTATCCTCACCGCAAAATAGATGCACTTGCATATGATGAGAAGGATGGTTTCTGTCTGCACTTCTGATGTATGTTGGGCATCTGATACCTGTTTCATGCAACAATGAGTCGGCACTTCCAAAATACTCTAAAGTAATATGTTCCGATATGGAAGTACATAGAGCAAGAGGAATGTTGGAAGTTATGTGGACCTTTTCGATGCAGAGGTGAAATACAGCAAGTAAGGGCACAATGATGTCTCTTGTAATAAGCTCTAGCTGCGGTGGAACTGGCTCCTTCGCAAGTTTTGGATTCAAAAAGTACTGCCACAAGACATAAGATGAGATCACTACAAGAACCTAAGCAGAGAGATTTTTACAACAGATTTGGAATAAATGAGGAATCTGGTTTTGTTAGTTATTCTGTCAAAATAATTTGATTTTAACCAGATTATAGAATGCTGTATTTTTTTTTATTTTTATTTTTTATTCTGTCAAAATAATTTGATTTTAACCAGATTATAGAATGCTGTATTTTTTATTTTTATTTTTTATTTTAATAAGTCTACAAAATGATCTATATCCTCTAATCCTATTTCTTTACACCAAAAGTAGAAAGATACTATACAATTCCATTTTACTTTCTGAATGGAATTGGATCTATCTTTAAAACACCTCCCATTCCTTTCTTTCCAGATGGTCCACCAGATACAATGTGGGATCATCCTCCGCCGCTTCTTTTGACTCTTGCTGCCTCCTCTTCTCATCCAACAACTTGGTAGATCTGCAGTGTGCTCTGGCATAGTCCATGTTGTCTCTGTCAGGTTGAAAAATAGGGACCATAGTTCTGCTGTGAATTTGCAGTGAAGAAAGAGGTGGTTGTTGGTTTCATCAGTTTCATTGCATAGAAAACATCTGCAGACTATTATGTTTCCTCTTTTCTTCAACACTTCATGAGTCAAAAAAGCCCTCTTTGCCACCAACCAAGTGAAACATTTCACCTTGGTTGGTACTGGACACTTCCAAATTTTTATCCAAAATCTTTGGTGCTCCTCATTGTGCCCTATGTCCTCCTTTCTGTAAGCTCTGTTTACTGAGAATTGTCCATCACTATTGTGTCTCCATCGCCAAGTATCTGCATCAGTGCTGGTACCTTGGAAGTTACCAATCCTGCTCAACAGATCAGCCACCCGATCTATCTCCCAATCATTCAAAAATCTTCTGAAAGTTAAGTCCCATCCGTGTACGCTCCATATTTCATTTATAGTCACCTCTGGGTTATTGCATAAAATGAACAAGTCTGGATAAGTATCCATAAGTGGGATTTGCTCATTCCAAGCATCCTTCCAGAACCTTGTTTTTTCCCATCACCTACTTTCATCTTCAAGTTTCTTTCCAGCTTTGGCCAAAGTGCTCTTATAGTCTTCCAAACTCCAACTCCATAAGTACCATTGCATACATTTGTACACCAGTGATTGAGTTCACCAAACTTGCATTTGGTAACCTCCTTCCACAATGCATTTTCCTCAGTGTTGTATCTCCATAGCCATTTCATCAATAAGCTGTTATTTTGAGACCTCAAGTTTCTTATACCCGGCCCACCCCTTTCTTTCCCCTGCATTGCAACCTGCCATTTCACTAATTTGTAACCTTTGCCCTCTTTATTCCCTTGCCACAAAAATTCCCTTCTGAGTCTCTAATTTTTTCTGGATGTTTGCTAGTAAGGGAAACAGAGACATAACATAAGTAGGCAAAGAATCCAGAACAGAACTGATCAGGGTAACCCTTCCTCCCAAAGATAAGTATTGAGCCTTCCACCTAACAAGTTTCTTTTCTGTTTTCTCCACTATCCCATCCCAAATTCCTTCTGCTTTGTGGTTGCTGCCCAGAGGCATGCCAAGATAAGTTGTAGGCAAATTCTCCACTTTACACCCTTAAATGTGAGCAAGAGTCTGTAAGTTTGGCACCTCCTTAATTGGAAACAGACTAGTTTTCCCCCAGTTGACCTTCAATCTTGAACAGGCCTCAAAAATTGTCGGAATCACTCTAATGTAGCCAATCTGTTCAACTTTAGGTTCACAAAAAATCACAGGTTCTCCATTCACAAGAACAGAGAACCTGACAGTTTTAATGCAAAAATCAATCCACTTCAACCATTTCTCACCAAAGCCCATCTGTCTCAAGATGTTCAACACATATTCCCAATTAACATGTTTATAAGCCTTTTCAATGTCCAGTTTACACATAACCCCTGGTTCAACACCTTAAAGTCTTGAATCCACACATTCACTAGCAATAAGTGCAGCATCCATGATTTGTCTCCCTTTTATAAATGCCATCTGATGCTTATTTACTAGATTGTTAACTACCAGCTTAAGTCTTTCAGCCAATAGTTTTGCCACAATCTTGTAAATGCCACTTATGAGACTTACAGGTATGAAGTCTTTCAGTTCTGAGGCACCTGCCTTTTTGGGGATTAATGCTATGAAAGTTGCATTGAAGCTTCTCTCAAACTTCTGACTGTCATGAAAATATTGAATAGTTTTCAGTAAGTCATCTTTCAGAACCTCCCAGAAGGCTAAGTAAAATGACATAGGAAATCCATCAGGCCCAGGGGCCTTCCCCATGGCACATAGTTTAATGCACTTCAATATCTCTGCCTCATCAAACTGCCTTTGTAACCACTCTTGATCTTCCTCTGAAATCCTTGTTGCTTCATGTAACCCAAATTCTAGCCTCCACCTTTCTGTTTCCTTGTAAAGATTCTTGTAGAAATTCTGGATTGCTGCTTTAATTGCTTCAGGATCTGTCACCTCCTCATCCCCCACCTTCAGATAATCAATTGTATTAACCCTTTTATGGGCTGTAGCAATCCTGTGAAAGTATTTAGTATTTTTGTCTCCTTGTCTCAGCCATTGAATCCTAGATCTTTGCTTCCAAGCTATCTCCTCATTTCTAGCTACTTCCTCAAATTCCAAGGCTAGATTTGGTTTCTGAATTAGCTCATCATCTGTTAAAGCTCTTTATTCTTGAACTGTCTCCCAGTTAGCCAATTGGTTAAGAATGTTTTCCTTCCTCTGTTTCCAGTTGCCCCTATTATCTTTGCTTCACCCCTTAAATTTTTCTTCCAGCATTTTCAGCTTTTCAGCCAAAACAAAACCAGATCTCCCATTGACATTGAAGGGACCCCACCAAAGTTTCACTTTTCCTTTAAAGCCCTCAACTCCCATCCACCAGCTTTCAAATTTGAAGTAGGACTTTTTGAAGTTCATCTCTCCACATGATAGCATGATAGGATTGTGATATCAGATTCCATCTTTGGTAAAACTGACTGCTTAATAAGTGTGAATTGTTCCTCCCAGCCATGTGTAAGATCCTCCAACTAAAGGAGGATCATGTTACAGCTCTATTTTCATATGGCTCAATGCAAAGCCTGCTAGATCACCCGCCAAATGCTTAAACTAATTTGTAAACTACTAGCAAGCTGTGGGGTGGCATTGCAAGCTCTTGAAAGAAAATGATTGATATAGAAACTGTCCATTGGGGTAGACAACCAGAATCAGAGAAACTGGAGAATTAGAACGCAAAGAAAGGTTCTTTTTCTTTATTTTTTTCTTTTTAAGTGTATGCATTCAAAATAACATGAAAGATCTGATTTGCCGCTCTGCAATTTAACAGACCGTTATTTAATTTGATGTCCGTTAGTTGAAAGACTAAAATCACACGCATTGTTTAACTGAAGTTCGAATGCGCTCAACCTAATATCACAAGAATAAAATAGGAATAATGCAATAACACAAGGACTAAAAAAGCTAT
This sequence comes from Lycium ferocissimum, assembly GCF_029784015.1. NCBI lineage: Eukaryota > Viridiplantae > Streptophyta > Magnoliopsida > Solanales > Solanaceae > Lycium > Lycium ferocissimum. The sequence continues at coordinate 64,752,857 of NC_081351.1, forward strand.
TTTCCCTTTGCTTTATGAGATGAATAGATAAACAAAGAAACTAGGAACCATGCATGTTATGAAAGTCAAATTCATCATACTTTGAGATAACAGCAAAAGATTTGCAAACGACTAATTATGAGCACATCATTTCCAGGAAAAAAGAGTTGCCAGTTTAGAGAGTTAATTCTCCTTTAAGGTTGACAGAATAAAAAAAGTACTCCCTCCATCACAATTTAAGTGTCTTACTTTCCTTTTTGGTATGTCCCAAAAAGATTGTCTCTTTCTATATTTAGTAAGTTTTTCAATTCCGACATTCTACATGGCAAGTTTAAGACCACAAAACTTAAAAGGACTACACACATCTTTAATTTAAGACCACAAAATTCAAAAGTCTCCCTTTGTTACTTAAACTCCGTGCCCAGTCAAACTAAGACACTTAAACTGGGACGGAGGGAGTACCTGGAAGGGTCTAATGAGTGAGTGAAGAATCGTGAGTGCATTGATGGTTTTCCATTCAGAATTCGGATTCTTATCAATCAGATCGCTGCGCTGAATGACGGACCTCAGCTCAGGCACAAGCTCAGGCCAGGCATCCTTCTTCACAAACTCAACTGCAACAATTGAGCGAAACTGAAAACAAAGAAAAGAAAAGAAAATTATAACATCCTCATTAATTACACGCAATAGAACAAAAAAAGCTATGCCCAAAGCACTTACAGCTTCAACTAATATTTTAAGAACCGTTGGTTCAGCTTGAAGCAAAGAGCGCACGAATGCATCTCTAAACTCTTTGGTGATTCCTGAATTTGTATGAGTAGAATCAACATTTCGTCTAGTGAAGTTCTTGAGATATGTGGCTGCAGCTACTTTCTGACCTCCATTCTCACCTCCTATAAAGTATAGCACACAAATTAACTTAACAGTATGCAAAAAGCAAAAGCATAATCAGATAAACACTCCTTCAAAATAATAAACTGAATTAGTGACAGTGGCAAAATGAAATCTATTACTGACACTTTTCGCTTCCCAAGATTCAAATTGCATCAACTTTGACAACATTTTAAGATGCATTTTTTCACCAAATTGATGTGAGAAAGTTGCAACTTATTTTTCATGTAGTTTTTAAATATATGATCTTAAAATATTGAGTTAATCTAATTCAAAATTTAGCTTCAAAGTTTAGTCAAACGGACTCTGAAAAAGCTAAAAATATCACATAAATTGGGACGGAAGTAATATTACTGGAAATCAGGGTTAATGAATATATATCCGAAATGCAGAGTACCTATGGAGATAGAGAGGAGAGTGAAGGGGAATTGTGGGAGAGTAGAGAGCCGATCCAGAGCATCTGTAGCGTCGTTGCGGACAGCAGCCTCGGGGCTAAGAGTTTGGTTGAGTAGCTCACCAATTTCCATAACGTATGTGTGGTGGCGCAACGGCAGAACCCTAGTCAAAGACTGTTGCTAACAAACAGTCACTACACAAGTTGGCAAAAAGAGCTGTAAAATGAAACAAAATAGTTGGCAAAAATAGCGATTATTGGAAGCGCGGGAAAATTGACATTCGCGCCGTCATTTTCTTGTTTTTCCCCCCTTTATATACTTTAATTAATCCCATAATTTCAAATCTTGTCTGTGTGTAATAAGTGAGAGTACTAACTTTCTTTATAGATTAATTTAAAAGATTATCGATAATTTGTTATTCCAAGTTTCTCATTTTTTTAAGTGGTCAAAAACAAATTTCTAAAAAAGTAAGTAAACAGTGGCATTCCACTCCTCTGAATCCTCTAACACACACTACCGTCCGTAGCCCCCTGCACCCCGCGCATTGTATTTGCTTAAATTATTTATTGGTGCTTCTGGATAATATTTTGCGTTTACTTACAAAACATCCAAAAATAAATAAAATATCATTTTTTTAAGAAAATGTTTTCCTTCATACCATGTATACCCAACATTTACATTTGACCTTCAAAAGACTCTTTATTCTGTTTAGTGGTTTCCCATCGATATTCAGTACCCACTTCAAACCCAATTAATTCAGATTCGTGTCACAAATCCCACTTTAAAAGCTTCCATCAAAGGTGATTCCAATTTGACTTGTATTCAAAGGCGTAAAAAGACTAGAAATTTATATGATGTTCTATAACTCTAACGAGTGTAAAGTGGATCACAACCTCTTCTCCAACTTGGGAAGAGACAACATTTTTCAAAAGTTTCATGCATTTTCTTTGCTTTTGTTGTTCTTTCTCTTCTCCTACTTATCTTTCACATATTATTATTTTTTCTATCACAGAAATCATTTTTCTCAATTTCTTCTTAATTATCATGGAGTCTAGACTTTGAATAGTAGCCACAAGACGTTCATTCTTGATTTTCTTTAGATATTGTAACAACCCAACCCCTCTTTTTGAGTAATTGTGTATTAAATCATGATTCGAGACATGATATAAGTCAATAACATTATTTGACACTTGTTGGTAAGGTCTGCGTTGAGACCTAAAGGGCCCGAGTGAGTTTCGATGCTAATACACTTCTTTTGATGTTGTAGAATTTGTTGATTTTAGCTTCCTTCTTTGTGGCCGTGAGGGAGGAAGTCGCAAGCGCAAAGGCTTAGAGGATTGGTCAACATGACCATGTGTGGGGACTTTGTGATTGGGCGAAGGGTGGTTAACAAATCAGTCCAGTCACACTTCTTGCACGATTGCGAAAGGATAAGTTTAGATGTATATGTAACGACCCTGCTTGGTCGTTTTAAGAACCAATGTTTTCTTTTGTGTGTCTTCAATTTCAAAAGTTTTGTTATATTATTTTTGACTCGCTTGCATAATTTGAGATCAATCAGGCGTCACTTGATTCACTTTTAGTGAAGGATTCATTTTGGAAATCATGCATTATATTATTTGAGATTTTGAGGTCGTATTGAGAAAACATGTTTTGTTTGGTAATTGGAAGGTTCTGTTAGGTTCGAATTATCATTTGACTTGTATGAACTTTGAGAAGTGATTTATAGTTCAAGAGATTACTCGACATATGAAAGTTTCAAATGAGCCCACCCAATACCTAACTTCAAACTAGAATAGAGCTCAATCTATAATGAATATGGAAAAGTGCAAAAGATGAAAGTTGTAGCCCCTTGAGTCTAGTTTCTAACACATTATATTGTTTATCAATCTGAGTTGTATACAAAAAGTTATGAATGGTTTTGTTGAAAGGTGTCCGCTAAAGCACCTGGGCTGTGTAAAGGGAACACGAACAACAATATTTTTCTTGTGAAATTTTGAGCTAGAGCTTAAGAACAAGTTGGAGATGGAGCTTGGAGATTATCCTACCAACTAAGGTGAGTTTAATATAGTGTTTTGAGCGTATTTTGCTCACTATACATGGATTATAACATCAAATTAATCTCATTTCCTCCATCAATTTCGTGATTTGGGTTGATTTAAAGTGTATTTGAACCCAAACTTGAAAAGGGAATTTTCTTCTAAGACTTGAATTGAAGATTTTTGTTTGGAGATTATGTTTACCGTTAACTCATGGAGTATCATACTCAAATTTGATGGTGTTTCATCCATGGAATCTTAGTTTTTGAGATTTTGGGTTTGGGTTGTTCATGAAATCAAGAACACCTTTAAGTGAGAATCAAATGGACGTTTGGGGATGTTAATGAACTCCGATTGACTTAGTTTTTTAAACGGTGTGCTTGTAGGAGATTGGGTCACCAGAATCTTAACTCTAAGTTTGGATTTCGAGAAGTTGACCCGATGGTTGACTTTTCACTTTGACTTTTTTGAAATTTATGAAATGTGTATCCTAACCTAATTTCACGTACTCTTTCATATTTTGGATAGTATGGAGAAATTTGAGATCTTCGTGATCGAATTTTGGTCGTTGCTTGATCACTATCAAGCTTGGGACTATCAAAGTCCCCATCTGGAGACTTTTGACAAGTGCTTGGTTGTAGTAATTCGCCAGGTGTGAGGTAGGGGAGACTTGAACTACTAGTTACTTGCTTCCATTAACTTAATATGAAATAATTTTTGTGAACTTGTTGTGATAATGTTTAATTTAATATAATTAGATATTACGATATCAGATAATTTTACCGAACATGGGCTATTTAGGAACTATTAAATATAGGGGAACTTACATAAATAGCTTTTATAGGCTTCTAACCAACCATAGCTACTATTTTCTTAATTACAATCCGTAGCTATTTTTAGCTATGTCTCGTGTATTTATGTGTATTCAAATACACAATTTCAAAATACAGTCAGTCAAATACAGCTATGTTTTACCTGTTTCGCGTGTATTCGGGTGTATTCAAAAACACAATTTTCTCCTTCGAAAATACAAAAATACAAGTGAATACAAAAAAATGCACTGTACTTACAATTAAAAAAGGAAGGATACTATCAAATCTTGTCAAATCTCCGGCAAAATACAAAATACATTGTATTTTAAAATGGAGAATACACTCAAATCCATTTAACAATACACTATATTTACTCGAGATCATACAATGCGACCTTGTTGAATAATGTATTCAACTGTGTATTTACAGTATTAAAAAAAAATGAAGAATAAACTCAAAATATACATTGTGTACATACAAAACTATAAAAAAATAAAAAAATCATAAAAGAGAGATCTAAAAAGATTTAATACTTTTAGATCTGGTCGGATTCGTTTTTCTGGTTAGTTTCTTTTATGCATTTTTTCGCATTTTCGGTGCAATAACTGCAATCATCCACCTTGTCGCGCGATCTCTCTGCAAACAACACACAATAAACTCCTGAGAAGCAGTCGTCGGTGCTTCAGGGTGTTGCGAGATACAAATAGCACACATAAGACTAGCCCAATCACCGCGCCTTCCCATAAAAAACGGAAACCTTCCTAAATAGAACTCCAAGATGCTCACCCCCAAACTCCATATATCCCCAGAATATCCATCACGCTGTCCATGATTCAGATTTGTGTTAATTCTCTTAGGACTCATGTACGCAATAATACTAACAGACGAATTACGAGGATCCATAATTTGTGCTAAAACTCTCGAGACCCAGAAATCTGCAATCTTCATCTCGCGTCTCGAGTTGATTAACACCTTGTGAAAACATCGGAAGGAGCTATCAGAGCTATATATGTAAGGAATGGAGCTAAATACACTAACTCCAATGGGTAGTGGTCGTCGTGGCTTTTTGCATCGCTACTTGCCGGCAAATACACCAACTCCGACGGGGCAGTAATGGTGAAAATGGAGAGAGAGGGGGGTTAGAGAGAAGAAAGGAGTGTGTGTATGTGTGTGTGTGTGTGTGTGTGTGTGTGTGTGAGAGAGAGAGAGAGAGAGAGAGAGAGAGAGAGAGAGAGAGAGATGGGAATACATTGGATCTGGAATAGAATGCATCTATAATCGGTAAATGGAATATACTATATAGCTACAGATTGAAATTTATTTAAAATATAATTATTATACTTAAATACCTCTTATAGTTAGCTACACAATGTAAAAAAAAAAATTAAATATAATATTGTGAAATATTTGAGGTATCCATGGAGAATTATTGAGTTAAGTTGGGGACCCCTCCATTCAGATTCATTGAATTGAGAAAGAGAATTATTGTTGTCTATTGATTGAACATTTTTGCTATTATGTACAACCCTTATGCTTTATTAGCAATTGTCTTCTTTTGATTGAGCTGTTATGCTTTAATCATGTCACGACCCAACCAGAGGGTCATGACGAGTACCCGGAGTTAACCTACCGAGCACCTCTTGACATACTTCTCATAATCATATCAAGGTGGACCACAAAAATAACTTCGCTAACTATCATACTTTTTAAGAGACACGGGTCCAAGAGATATACGCACATCTATATAATCATCATCAACTATGCCCATATATGCAAGCCGACAAGGCTTCCAAAAATTATATACAAAAATATGAACTGATGAGGTTATGGGAAATCTAACTATATACATCTGTCTACGAGCCTCTACATGGAGTGCATAACATCATAAAGACGGGACAGGACCCCGCCATGCCCATATATGTACACAAAAGAATAATACCGAATTTGAACCACTAGCTCCGAAACAATGGAGCGCTCTGCTGTGATAGTTGATGAAGCAGCCTAGGGGTCTGGTCCGTCTCTCTATCTACTTGCGGGCATGAACGCAACGTCCACAAATAAAAGGACATCAGTACGAATAATGTACCGAGTATGTAAGGCATGAGTAATGAAATAATGAAAGTATGAAGATAACATAAGATGAAGAGATCAATCTGTACCTCTGAATGCCTCTTAAAACAGATATCATGCATGCTTAGCTTTTTTAAAAAAACATTTTCATACATACATATATAGTATCCTTCCTGGATATTTAGGCTCGGTGTTATCATCATATCATCTTCATCCCGCATCCGGTGCATCCCGCGTCTGGAGTAACATCATAACCTGCCCACTGTAGCGGTGTGCACATCTACGTGTATGTGTGTGTATATATATATATATATATATATATATATATATATTAAAACCTAGGAATTTACAGGTTAATCCATCGAGGTTATTAAGAATTTAAGAGAATAACCATATACTAAGAATAATAACCATATACTAAGAATAACAAATTCATGATGACAAGGAAGTAATTGCTTAAACATAATATTCATACAATCACAAAATAATTTACATAAAAGGGAGATTAGTACAGAAAACATAGTAAATAAACTTACATGGTTTGAAGAAGGAGAGAGGTTTCCCTTTCGGGGAACCCCAAAAAACTACTTCACACTAGGGGTAGATATTAAAATTTAATACTATTTTATAATAGGAGTTTATATTACACGGAGTTTTTAATTTGGAGCAAAGATTGGAGCATTTGATGAAAAGAGGAGGGGAATATGGAAGTTTTCTAGAGAAAGTGGTTGGTGCTCTTGTTGGTGATGTTTGCTTATACCACAAATACGCTATTTATAGGCGTACGAGACTTGAACGCTCACGTATTTCAAAATGTTGAAGAATCTTTTGAGTTCGATAGCCTGGTGCTCGTTGGCCCCATCGTCACGCGGAACTTTTCAAAAGAAAACTTTTTTACTTGTCTGTTGTATCCGTCCATTTTTTGGTCTTTATTAAAGC
>NC_081351.1:64760081-64795196 GCF_029784015.1 Lycium ferocissimum
GTGTTATTTCTTTTTAATTGGTCTATTAATTCTTCAACTTAACTTTATTTTTAGAGGTCTCTTTATTTTCTCTTTTTGTTGTTCACTTAACAATCGAACGCGCTCACTTATTAATTCTAACCTTGGTACTATTATTTTGATTTTCTTTATTATTTCTAATATTAATGAAATTATAGTAATATTTGGTTGTAGTGTTATTTGATATTTAGCGTTAGGTATATAATCTTTATAGTTCCAATGGGTAAGGATAGACTTTTCTATTAATTTTGTGGCTTCTTCTGAGCTAAGGTCTACTCATGAAAGAGTGATTTCTTTTAGTTCTTCTTCTGTCTTTTTTAATTCTTTAATATCACTAGTTAAAACTTCTATCTCGTTGTGTTATTTTAGAGGCTATTTGGGTTGTCTTTAGTTCTATCTCTTTTGGTTTTTCTGTAATAACTTTAACTAACTTTTCTATTTCCGCCTTTGTAGGTAATTTTTCTAGATTAAATTTGTTAATTAGAGTCTGGATTTTCTTTTCTAATTCTAATTCTTGTTTTTTTAAGTAATCGAGATTTTGTTCTAATTTTTTGAAAATTTTCTTTTGCTTAGTCTGGGATGCTTCTATCACCTCTAATATTCTAGTAATGTGTTTATTATGTTCTTGTATTTTTTCATTAAAATTTATGACTAAATCTACTAATGTGTTCAACTGTTTGTCTTCACTATGTAATATATGGTCTCCGTTACTGAAATTACACTTTATAATACTATGATCAGACAAGTAAATAAAGTTTTCTGTTGAAAAAGTTCACGTGACGATGGGGCCCAACGAGCACCCGGGTGAACTCAAAAGATTCTTCAACATTTTGAAATTCGGAGTTAAAGTCGCCGTACGCCTATAAATAGCGACATTTGTGGAGAAGAAAGACATCACCAACAAGAGCATCAACCACCTCTCTCTAGAAAACTTCCATATTCCCCTCCTCTTTCATCAAATGCTCCAATCCCTTACCCAGTCAAAAACCTGTGTAATATAAACTCTTATTGTAAAATAGTATTAAGTTTTAATACTTACCCCCTAGTGTGAAGTAGTTTTTTGGGGTTCCCCGAAAGGGAAACCTCTCTCCTTCTTCAAACCATGTAAGTTTATTTACTATGTTTTCTGTACTAATCTCCCTTTTATGTAAATTATTTTGTGATTGTATGAATATTATGTTTAAGTAATTACTTCCTTGTCATCATGAATTTGTTATTCTTAGTATATGATTATTCTCTTAACTTCTTAATAACCTCGATGGATTAACCTGTAAATTTCTAGGTTTTAAAGAGGCCGTTTTAATGTCCAAATGATAAAGGACGATGTAGGCCATGGTTACCGCGGTGTGATTAAAGAAGACTGTTATTAAGAACAAAGGTTAAGAGAAAGAGATGAACAGTATAACAAGATTCGTGACTGGACAAAGTGCAGATTAAGAGAAAAAACAAACGAAAATTTTGGGAGATAGACAGAAAATTAATTATAACTACATGATAAGAAGAAATATAGGAGTGAGGAAGTACCGATTAGGATTGTTAAAAAATTTATTTGAAAACAACATTAATTTCCTGTTTTGTCCTTTGAACTTTTTTTATTGAAAGAACTTATTGAAAAATTTACTACCATTTTGCTCTTTTATCTCTACTAGGAAACCATTTACAAGAGAAACATGCATTACTTTCTAAACCTTTATTTCTTTCGAAGTCGTGACTACAATTTTCTGATATATTTGCTAAATTATCCATTTGAATTGGTTCTAGGTCTAGTTTTTCTAATCCTATCTCATTAATTAATTCTTCTGCTTCTGAGTCTGATGAGTCTGTTTTAATTTTTTCTTCAGTATCTACACTTACTATGGAGTATATACTTTCTGTGTCTGACATATATTCATCTACATTTATTAAGGTTTCTTGAAAGTCTTCAATTAGCTGTGAATTTCGTGTCTTATTATTTATTCTTTTTGGACATGTATTTGCTAAGTGTTCTACACTTCCACAAGTAAAACATTCAAGTTTATTTTTATAATTTCTATCTGTTCTGTATTTTCTTATATGTCTATTTCTGTCTAAATAGGGTTTTCTGGCTGATGATTTTCTAAGATAGTATTTCCTTCTATTGTATTGAGGGTAGTTTCTATTATATTGAGTTCTGTATTTCTTGTACTTTTTCTTTTTATAATTGTCTTTATCGTAACTACGAGTAGTGTATACCACGCTTACAAAATTCATCTCATTTTGTTTTAATTGTTTTTGTATTTGTATATGCGTACATTTTTCTTGTAGTATGTCCATTATATGTTGTATTCTATGTCCTATTGACCATTTTAAATTAGGATTTTATACTACTCCATCTCTTTTATTCCATCTGTCTTCTATTTCTCTTCCTAGAGCTCCTGGTAGTTTATTAAATAATTTCCTTCCTATAGCATGCATGAGAGCCCAAATGAAAGCTATAACTCTATCACAGTGACGTAAGGTCGGTAAACCTCCGATTTTCATATGGAACTATCATCGTCGCTATATCTCACCTTAAAGGAACAATTATCATAAGATGAGATCAGCAACAATAAACGAGAACAATAATCATGCAACAAAGCTCAATAATATCATAGAACATCAAGAACTATAAGCTTTAGTATTTCTAGAAATGAAGTCATCATGGAGGACATTTGTATATATGTTCGTATCCAAGTGATCATGCCATAAAAAGGAAAAGGTTAGCCTTAACATACCATTTCATCTCCTTAACTACTTAACGTTTTTCCTCCCATGTTCGCAAATCTACATTCAAGATAATTCATACTGGAGTTAAGCCTTGAAAACTCTCAAAAGGACAAACTAGATTAATTTGTGAGCTAGCAAAAATTAGACAGCATTTCCCCTATTTCATCTAATTCTACCGAATTCTAAAACAACTCCCAAATAACAATAGCAACATCAACAATCCCATACTCAAGAGATTACATTCAAGTTATGCTCCATTCAATCCCAAAACTCCTTTTCATAATCAATCCGTAACAACAACTTTAACACAACCCCTTATACACTTGTATACAACACTTCCTCATCATCATTATTACCCCTCATAACAAGATTGTACTCATAACATGCCAAAATATTATAACTCAAGTTAATTTATAGCTCAAAATATTATCAAATTCATAGCTGAACTCTCTTTTTCATTTGCGTCCTTCAATCAAATTGTATAACAATAAAAAAAACCTCAACAACATGCAATAGATGTGAAAACTTACCTTAATCACACAAAGTCAAGCTTTGGATCAAATTACTCCACTAGGATAAAACCTCCAACTTCAACACAAAAGAGATACTTGAACTCAACTAACCATAGTGAACTTTCTAGCACTTGAATCTCTTGATCCTCTTGCGTTTGGCCTTGATTAGCATATGAACTTTAGGAGAGGGTTTTGGAGAGTATTTGGATGAATTTTAAGGTGGAAATGGTGAAAAACGAACCTTGAAACGAATTTTATAACATAAAAAGGTCGGCCACCGACTTACTTTTTGCGGCTACTTTGACGGTCCGCAGAATATTTGACGCTCCGTCAAATTGGTCCTTCCAATGGACCACCCAAAATAACTTCACTGGAACTGTTTTATGATGGTAAAAAATCCATTTGACGGGCCGCAGAAAGTTTTGTGGTCCGTCAAATTGAACCGTCAAATTTCACTACCCGAGCAGTCTGTCTTAAAACACCCAAAACTTCCTACTCCGATATCGTATCGATGAACGGTTTGTTGCTTTGAAAACTAGAATCAATGAACTTCAATTTGGATAGGTAACGCACACGACAACTCCTCATATTCTAGGAGATATACCTCTCTCAAGTTGGACCAAAAATCCTATCTAAAATTTTGCCAAGTTTTTCCAAAGTTTCAACAAACTTAATTTCCTTAATTTGCTTGTTCTCCAATCCTTCCATAACTTATTACATGAACTTAAACCCTCATAACCATAAGATAGGCACATATAATCTAATATATCCTAGAAGATAACTCCAGTGTCCACGATTAGCACAACCAACACCTAACGAATCTTAACGTACAAAACTATGAAGTGTAACATCCTTCCCCTCCCTTAGAAACATTGGTCCTCTAATGTTAAACTCATAGGAATTCTATAAAAGTTTCGGTAGAGTTTCCCCTGTAACTATAGTACTATCAACATATCACAACAACCCAAAATATACAATGCCACACAGGGCTACAGCAAGAATAACAACAATGGACTCACACGACCAATAATCATAAAAATTGAAACACTATGCACCTGAAGGCAATGGTGTCTCTGTCTGGACCTCCTCTGGAAGTGAAAATAAGTGCGGATATCTAGATCTCATATCTTCTTCAGCTTCCCAAGTCATCTCCACTACATTCTTGTTTCTCCAGAGAACTTTAACTAAAGCTACATCCTTATTCCTCAATCTCCGAACTTATCTATCTAGGATTGCAATGGGAACCTCTTCATATGATAGTTGCTCAGTTACCTAAACATCATCAATGGGCACAACTCTAGAAGGATCTCAAATACACTTTCGAAGCATCGAAAAATGAAAGACCGGATGAATGGACTCTAAGTCCGAGGGAAGATCTAATTCATAGGCCACCTGACCCACTTTGCATACAATCCTGTAAGGCCCAATGTATCAAGGACTAAGCTTACCCATTTTTCCAAATCTCATGACGCCTTTCATGGGTGACACCTTCAAGAATACCCAGTCATCAATTTGAAATTCTAAGTCTCGTCGGCGGTTATCTGCATAAGACTTCTAACGACTCTGGGCTGCCAACAATCGATCTTGAATAAGTTTGATCTTCTCCACCGTTTGTTGGATCAGTCTAGCCCTATTAACTTAGATTCCCCCACTTCAAACCATCTGATAGGTGATCTACACTTCCGCCCATATAAAAGCTTCATGCGGGGCCATCTGGATAAACCAGTTTAACCGATAAACCGAACCAATAAAAATATTATTAGTTTAACAATATCGGGTTATTAGGTTAACAATTTATAAATGGTTTTGTAATTTTTTATATTGGGTTATCGGTTCGGTTTTCGATTTTAAGGATTTAGTTAATGGTTAAACCGATAACCCGATAAGCTTATATTAAAATTATGTTTTTATACCTAATTATATATAGTGGCTTTAAATTTTAATTTTTAAATACAGACCTATTTCTAAATTACTTACCGCATGCACGCTCATTCTCGCAAAGTATCAATTCTCATACGAAACTAGGGCTTGCGATGCTTTCTGTCTCAATCTCTTCTCACTTCTCAATTGAACAAATGGGGTTGGCCTTGTTTATGAACTGTGAATTGGCCTTGTTTTATTTTTGAAAGATTGCTACATTGCATTTTATATCTTTTGTCTTGTAATTTATGTAGACTTTATCAATTAAGTCACTGTATCTATGAACATATGAAAACAAGAGGGAAAAAAAACTAGTGGAACATTTTCTTATTGGTTAAACAAAAAACCGAACCGTTAAGGAACAAAAATGGATAAACCGAAAACCATTAACGAATATCTTATCGGTTTGGTTTTGGTTTAGAATATTCACAAACCGAAAATCGATAAACCAAACCGGTAATTCACAAAATCGAACTGAACCTATCGATAAGCAACCCTACATGCCCTTAACATATCTTCGAGTGTCTGAACAGTACACTCAACTTGTCCGTATGTCTGGGGATGAAATGCTGTGCTACGACTCACCTGAGTCCCTAAACCTTTCTGGAAAGACGTCCAAAAATTTGTTGTAAACTGCGCACCCCTGTAGAAGATGATAGATACCGAAACACCATGAAGTAAGACTATCTCCTTTATATAAAGCTTCGCGTAATCCTTGGCTCTGTAAGTAGTCCTGACTGGTAGAAAATGGGTTGATTTAGTAAGTCTATCAATAATCACCCATATGGAATCATACTTACGGTGAGAACGAGGAAATCCTGTAATGAAATCCATATTAATGGCCTCCCATTTCCACATCGGAATTTCCATGGCTTGCAATAAACCACCGGGTTTTTTATTTTCAATTTTCACCTGTTGGCAATTAGGACACTAGGCCACGAACTCTGCTATGTCCTTTTTTATCCCATCCCACTAATATAACTCTCTAATGTCATGATACATCTTCGTCCCTCCAGGGTTAATAGAGTAACAGGCGTAGTGAGTCTCTCCCATAATCTGCTGACGAAGTCCTGCAACATTAGGGATACATAATCTACCTCGATATCTAAGAACTCTATCTGCAAAAATCTCGAATAGTGACTTTTTTTTTCTGAGGAGTTGTGTCTCTATAATGAATTAACATGGGATCTTCGTACAGACACTTCTTCACCTCAGCTACTAAAGATGAAACTGCCGCATTATGAATAGTAACTCCCGAATCGCCCGAGTCCAAAAATTGAACTCTTAGGCTAGCTAACTGCTGAAGCTCGCAGACTAGCGCCCTTTTCTCTGGTTTAACATAAGAAAAGCTACCCATGGATTTGCGGCTAAGAGCATCGGCCACTACGTTTGCCTTCCTTGGATGATATAAAATATTGACATCATAGTCTTTCAATAGCTCCAGCCATGGCCTTTGACGTAAATTCAACTACTTCTTCTTGAACATATATTGAAGGCTCTTATGATCCATGTAGATATCAATATGAACGCTATATAAGTAGTGCCTCCATATCTTCAATGCATGAATCACCGCGGCTAACTCAAGATCATGTGTTGGATAATTCTTCTAGTGCTTCCGCAACTGCCTTGAAGAATAAGCTATAACTTTATCATAATGCATCAACACACAACCTAGACCAACACCTGAGGCATCACAATAAATAACATAGCCCTCCGATCCTTTCGGGGTGTCAAAACCGGGGCTGAAGTCAATCTATTCTTCAACTCCTGAAAACTGAGCTCACAAGCATCCATCCATTGAAACTTAGCTGATTTCTGAGTCAACTTCATCAGTGGTGCAGAAATAGAAGAAAAACCTTCTACAAATCTTCGGTAATAACATGCTAAACCCAAGAAACTACGAACCTCCGTAGGTGTTGTGGGTCTCGGCCAAGTTTTCATAGCTTCAATCTTCTAGGTATCCACCCGAATACTATCAGCTGAAATAATATGCTCTAGAAAAGTCACTGAATTCAACCAAAACTCACATTGTGAGAACTTTGCATATAACTTCTAAGCCTGAAGAACTTTAAGGATAGTACGTAAATAACCGCATGCTCCACCACGGATTGAGAATATACCAGAATATCATCAATAAATACAATCACAAACGAATCTAGAAAAGGCCTAAATACACTATTCATCAAATCCATAAATACTGCCGGTGCATTAGTCAATCCAAACGACATTACGCGAAATTCAAAATGACCATATTTGGTTCTAAAGGCTGTCTTCGGAATGTCTTTCTCTCTAACTCTCATCTGGTGATTCCCAGATCGTAAATCTATTTTTGAGAACCATTTGACAGCCTGCAACTAATCAAATAAATCATCGATTCTTGGAAGTGGATACTTGTTCTTTATTCTCACCTTATTCAGCTGCCTGTAGTCGATACACATCCATAAGGAGCCATCTTTCTTTCTTACAAATAACATAGGTGCTCCCCACGGCGATAAACTAGGCCTGATGAAGCCTTTTTCAAGCAAATCCTTTAATTGTTCCTTCAACTCTCTTAATTCTGCAGGTACCATTCTATAAGGAGGAATAGATATTAGGTTGGTATTCGGTAACACATCAATGGCAAAATCAAACTCCTGTTCTGGTGGAAGGCCTAGAAGCTCATCCGGAAACACATCTGGGAACTCATTGACCATTGGAACAAACTAAAGATTCGGCGGCTTGAACCCGTACTAGATGATAAATACACCCCTTGGCAATCATCTTCCTTGCCTTGAGATAGGAAATAAACCTACCTCTCGGTGATGCTGTATTAACCTTCCACTCTAGAACTGGTTCCCCTGGAAACTGAAATCGAATTATCTTTGTTCTACAATCAACATTAGTATAACAAAAGGCTAACTAATCCATACCCATAATGACATCAAAGTCTACCATATCTAACTCAATCAAATCTGCCATGGTATGACGATCACAGATTATGACTACATAATTTCTATATACCCGTCTAGCTATCACGGGGTAACCAACGGGTGTAGGCACCTCAAAAGGTTAGATTGAATCGGGTTTCACCCCAAGCTGACCAGCAATAAAAGGAGTAACATACGATAATGTGGAACCTGGGTCAATCAATGCATATACATCATGAGAAGATACTGATAATATACCTATAACTATATTAGGCAAAGACTAGATATCCTGTCGCCCAGCCAGTGCATAAATACGATTCTGAGGACTACTAGAATTGGACGCTCCCCCTCTACCTCTACCACGGCCCACTGATGCCTGTGAGCTTCGTCCTAGAGGGCGTACAGATGATGAAGAACCTGTTGCTGACCCTGTGGGCTGCACTATACCTCTATCAACTCTCGACGGACAGTCTCGTAGCATATGGCCTGTCTGACCGTAGGCATAACAAGCATCTGAACCTAAGTGGCGCTGTCTCGAATGTAGCCTACCACATTGAGTGCATCATGGTAAAGGTGGCCTCCTCTGGCCTGAATCACCCCTATACTAATAACCCGAGGCTCTGGAACTCTGACCGGGTCCGGAATGAATAGGTCGATCAAATCTCTAGCCTGCAAATAGCGAAGGTGCACTAGCCGCTAAATGGCCTGAGTGTCTAGAATAGCGCTGCCTCTAATCCCCTCTGAACTCACTAACAATACCTGAGGATCTGGCTCTCTTACTATAGCCCCTATCATACTCACGCTCACTCCTCCACTGCTATTGTCGCTCCTCCAGTTCAGGGCATGGGCATGAATGCGAGAAATATCCATACCTTTCTGAAGTGAGGTCGTCAAGCAATCATCAATCAAATGTGGTCCCAACCCACTTACAAGCCGGTGGACACGATGTCCCGTATTAGCTACCATAGCTGGAGCATACCTCTCTAATGAGTTAAAACGGAGGCTATACTCTTGAGCACTTATGTTCCCCTATCTAAGGTTTAGGAACTTATCGGCTCTGGCCCGTCGAATTTCTGGCAGCAAATAATGTAGGAGAAAAGTATTTACAAACTCCTGCCACACGGTTGGAGGTGCATTTTACCCCTCTAGAAGACACCCAGGTCTTATACCAATGAACAACCACATCCCGTAATCTATGAGAGGCTAACTCTACTGATTCAATATCTGAAGGATGCATTACCCACAATGTCTTCAACATCTCATCTATGAAGTTCAGCGGGTCCTCATTTGGTTTTAACCCAAAGAATTCTGGAGGGTCTAAATTAATGAAATCAAGAACTCTAGCACTAACAGCCCTATCACCATGACCCGTGCTATGTCGCTGAGCCTGAGTGGCCACTAACTGGGTCAAAAACTGAATAGCCTCTCTCATCTCTTATCCTGAGGCATCCGGTGGAGGAACTGGGGGTGTTGGAGCTGGAGCTCCTCTATGTTCCTCTGGAGTGGGCGAAGTGTGAGAGGATCGAGATAAAACCTCATTCTGGGACTTGCCCTCCTCTGCGTCTGTAGGAGGTACCCGTGCAGTTCTCCTTCCTGCCACTGACTTGTTCTTACGGCAGCTGTAGCTTTTCTCTTCACAGGCTTCGTTAAAATCATAGCATGTTGTTAGAAAAGGAGAATCCTCATAACATGGCTCTATCGCACGATGTAACATGAGAAAGAAAAGTCAATAATTCCTAAATACCCCGTAGCCTCCTGTTTATAAGTTTGTGTTTATAAGTGTGGCGCATTTCACACCCATAAACAAGACTCTACTGGACACGACTCATAGACACACTGTCACGACCCAACCGGAGGGCCGCGACGAGCACCCGGTGCTAGCCCACCCGGGCACCCCTTAACACACTTTACATCACATTCTAGGTGAGTCACATAATTATATCATACTTTTCATTCATCATCATTCTAATCTCATCGGGCAACAACATATCTATATCATCAATAACATCTATGCCCATATAAATGTACATGCGCCGACAAGGCGATCAAAACAACATCCCAAAATATAGGCCGACAAGGCCGAACATATCTAACCATATACACAATGTCTACGAGCCTCTAAGAAAGGTACATCATATCATAACATATGGGCGGGACAAGATCCCGCCGTGCCCATGAATATATATACACAAAAGAATCTATACCAAAAGCTGCAGCTCCGAAGGAAATGGAGCTCTGCTATATAGTCCCTGAGATAGTATAGCTATGGATCAAATCTCCTCCGGCCACTGCGGGGCCATGACGCAAATCCACAAACAAAAGGACGTCGAAGATTTAGAATGTATCCGTGTATGTAAAGCATGATCAACATCAATATGGAAGCATAATGGATAACATATGAAATATCACAAGATGGGAGATAATAGCATCATCATCATAGCACTTACTTGCTTTCCATAGGGACGTTCCTGTCACGACCCAACCCCGTAGGCCGTGACTGGTGCCCGAGCTGGGCACCCATACGTGCTTACCAACCATAATCGTGCTACTATTATCGTAAGCATAGATAAAGGTATAGCAGACATATATCAATACCTACATATATACATAACGGATATAAGCCGGTAAGGCTGCCAAAACATAAGAACACAAACCGTACAAAACTCGCCCACAACCCACACGTTATGTCTACAGACCTCTAAGAGTCATAACAAAACCATATGACGGGACAGGGCCCCGCCGTACCCATGAACAACATATATATATATATATACATAGCAGAAAAATCTGTACCAAAAGTGTGGGCTCCGGATCAAGGGAGCCCTCCAACAGCGGAACGGATGCCTTGGGCCGACGAATCACTTGAACGTCTATCCGTACTCCGGCATTTAAACGCCCCGAAGATGGGGGTCAAGATTTTAATATGTACTGAGCATGTAAAGCATGGAAATAAGTAAACAGGGTTATAACCGAACTGGGGTTTACAGAACAAGTATGGTAATCAGAAAAATCAGAAGACAGAAGGTCGAAAGACTTGCCTCCGAATCGTATATCCTGTATGTCAGTGTCATATCATAATATCATCACATGTGCATATCGTACCCGGCCCTCTAATGAGGGACTCGGTAAGTAAAATCACATATCATACCATATCCTCATAATAACATGTCATCAGATTATCATATCATCAGATTGTCAAATCATCAAATTATAATATTATCAGATTATCAGATTATTATCATAATGTCACATCACATACCCTATACGGCCCATAATAGGACCCGGCGGACAGAACGTGGTCGCCCCTCCTGCCTTGGGCGCCACAACTCATCATACTCTAAGTTTTTATATCTCCTGCATCTCCGGCACACATCATCACATCATATCATATAACCACGCGTACCGGCCAAAAGGGCTCGGCATACCGGACACATCATAACACCGTAATATCAGAAACTCATCATACTTCGGTAACATATCATATCATATTAGGCGCTCATCATACTTCGGAAGCTCATCATACTTCAGATTGTGCGCACGATAATAACCGGCCCGGGACTCGGCGAAGGGAATAACAAAAAATGTGCACGAGCAGAATCGTGGGATCTATATGTGTTCACAACATTTGTACAGACTTAACAGAATCATCAAACAAGTTATCGTTTACAAGTCAATAGTCATAGTCGTATCAAATCTCTTTCGGATATTATTCGGAAACATATCAACTAAAACTTTATTAACCATAGTTACGTACCAAAGTCATATGCAATGCAAATATTTACAAAGACTTAATAAATTAATCGAAGTAATTCATTTCTTACAATTTAACCCAATAGTCTGACCGCGTTTCTTCCGAATGCCACTCGGGCACATATCAAACCGAACCTTAAGGATCATAATTTCATATCGGAATCGTATACACCATACTTCTCATTTCAGACTCATTAAGTAAATAGGTAATCATATTCGGAGATTTAAGTGATAAACATGCTAAGTTCTTTATAAAAATGTTAGACTTGTACAAAAGAAAGTCTCGAGGGCCCACGGACGAGCGTCAATCCCGCCCGAGCCCACCTATGAAAGTTGGGGGATGTTATGCCTTATGGAAGCACCTATGAAGGTTTCCGGGCGATCCGAGCTCGTTTACGAAAGTTACGGGAGTTCGTCGTTACGAAACCTCTTTAAGGACACAATTCTTTTTAGAACATTCAAAACTCATTCATATCAAAACATAAGAACTTTGGATTGACTACATTAGGAGAGTTAACTTTAAGAAGCAAAGAAGAAGCACACATATAAGCTCGGATCTTAAGAGTGGAGTTCCCCGAGGTTCGTAGGATATTCACCTTACGTCTAAGACATGCCAAAGAAAGGAAGAGGAAGCCTTACATACCTTGGCCGCTCCTTAAGCTAATCCTAACTCAGACCTCGGCTCTCCAAAGTCTACACAGCGTCAATGAACATCAACCATTAGCCATAAGTATTTAGGAAATTCAATTCCAAACTATTTCTCAATTCTACCAAAATCAAGCAAAGACCTCCCCTGTAAATACAACAACCCCGAGAATTCAACTCGGCTAATTTGTCAACAACCATACCAACAACCATTTTAGCTACCTACAAACACACTTTAAAGAATTCACACAACATTCCAAATGGCCAAACCAACTTGGCCGAAACTATCCAATTTCCATAGGGACGATATCAACACGTTTCTTTCTTCCAAATTTATAAACTATATCGACAATCCACACATTAACAACATTATCCTCACAAATCCAAGGAACCATAATAAGATCACATTAACTTCAAATCAGCCCACACGGTTTTTAACTTCAACTTGGATCACTAACCTCCATTCCACGTTATAAAATTCATAAAGACGACAACCAAAATGCAAGATAACATTAATTCATTTCATGCACACCAAGCCCCTATTCACCACTCCACAACATACAACATTCCATGAGTTTCATTCATTTTCTACACATTACAACAACACATAAACATGTTGAATTCAATTACTCTCCACTCCTACACAACACACACATATGCACGGCCACACACACATATACACGCACACTTCAACTTCTATATTCCCATGATTTTCTCATTCATTCCCATACTTCACAACATACACAAATCACCTATAACATATGAAAAATAAGATTGAATCATACCTCTCCCACTTGATTCTTCAAATTGACTATAAGTTGCGCCTTGAACCAACGCTTGTTCTAACTACTCCAACGACTCCACCACGTTGTTATGCACCTTCTAAAGAGTAGAATTGCTAGAGAAAATTATTTCTTTTGATCAATTTTTCTTGAGTTGGCTCGGCTAGGAAGGGGGGCCGAATGGCTCCTCTTGAGTTTTCTCTCGAGTTTCTTGAAATTTCTTGAGTTTGGAAGATGATGAATATGGTCCTTTGTCATCTTAATCCACTCATATAATAGGCATCCATGTGGCCATGGCCCACACCTTATGTGGCCGGCCACATGGCTTTATTTCTCATGAATTTTTTTTTTCATAATATAATACACCTTCCAAAAATAAAATACTTTCCAAAAATGGAAGTTGACCCCAATTGTTTCCTTAATATCCCATGCCCATAAAATCATAACAATTCATGCCTTGACATAAATCATAGTTAAAATCTCTACTTCGTATCCCGGAATCCTCTTGTCCTTAACTTTCCGCGATTAGTCCAGAACGTCCCGACGTACAAAAATGCGGGATATAACAGTTCCATTTCTATTGCGTATTCGCGTACATACATTCATATTCTTGCTCATTTACCTTTCGTATCTATTTTCGTATTCGTATTCATAATTCCTTCCATGCTCATGCTCATATCATATACATAGCCCTTACTTGGCGCATACATAGTCTTAACATATTCGTACTCCGATTGATGTCATATACATAGCATAGTCGTATATAGATGTCCCGACGCTTACTATATAGCGTACCCGACTCACAAGGTGTTTCACGTGGCCCTACCAAGGCTCGTGGTTGTTCGACTGGCCCTACCAAGGCTCGGGGTTGTTCGTACACTGCCTACCAAGGCTCGGTGTTATTCGTACCCAATCATGGCGGCGCGCGCGTCGTTATATAGGTATACATATATACATACTTACTATATTCTACCCGCTCATATAAGCTCGGTGTTCACATGATAGCCTCGCTGGCACACATACATATAAGCTCATATCTATCTTTAGCCTTTTTACTATCATCATTCATTACCTTCTATCCTTAGAGTATTACTCGTCGTCTAAGGAACTTAGTACAATCATATCATTCGGGCATCGTTAGCTTAATAGCTCCTCGAGCTGGGATCATTAGAGAGTGTAATGAACTAATAAGAAGATGAACATTTGGCCAAAGAACCATGCCTTATGAAAGAATGGTTAGCCTTACATACCTTTTCATGCAACTATTCTATCACTTGAGCGTTCTTCTTTAACCCTCACGTTCTATCTTCATTGAAGTGCATACTCATATTAGATACCAGATAGCTTAGCATTCATGACTAATTCTAGAGAAAATCGGACGGCATCTCCTTTATTTATACGACTTTCCTCGTATTACATATCAACTCCCAAACATCAATAATATGTTCACAATGTCATCGTAATAGCCTTTAGCCAACTACATTACTCTTACTTTACAATTCACTTCAATTCATTCCTATTCATAGTCATACCTTGACAATACGTTCATTCATATACAATGTCCATTTCCATACTCTCAATATCATTTATAACATGATTATATTCGTAAAGCATCAAGAATCATAACTCGTTCCAAACGTTTACTCAAAAGTGATACTATTCACACATTTATGACCCATTCCTTATATTCTTTTGTAATCCAAGTGTTTCAACTTCCAAATACTTTAAACAACATGGAAACATCATAAAACTTACCTTAGATAGTGTAGGATTGAACCTTGGTGGCATATACCTCACTTGAGCAAAACCCTAGATTTTCCTCACTTGAATTCCTTGCCTTTGATGAACTTTAATGGGTTCTCTTACTTTGATTCACTTGTATTGATGATAAGAACTTTTAATTTCCTTTGGATTCTTGTTCATGAAACATATACGATGCCCTAGAAGTCTTAGAGAGAAGTAGAGAGATGTTGGGAATGAAATAATGAAGTTGGAAATACATTTAAAGACTTGACACATTTCAGCCCGTCGGGTGTTCCCACCTGATCGTTCCACCGTCCGTGGAACCTAGCGGTAGTGAAACGGTCGTGGTTCACGACCAGCTAGTTGGCTTCTCTATTGGTAGTTCCACGGACCCATCCACGGTCCGTGGAACACAATGCTGGTCGTGAAACCCAACCGTGGAACTCACTGCTTCACCAAGTTCGATCTCGCCGTCTCGTTTGATCTCCAATCCTTATGGAACCTTCTTAGCACTTGTTTATTACTTCATTAACAATATAAGGGGCGTTATAACTCCTCCCCAACACATCATTAAGTTGTCATTAACTTACTACTCGTGAATCCTTTCCGATACTTACCGTATACATGGCCTTATCTTGGCAACTTTCTCGTCTAACATCGAATGTCTTTCAAATCTTATTTAGAATCATCAAATGCTATTTCTTACTTATTGAAACATCATATAGTTCGTATTCCTCATTAGCCTACTCACTGTGCATCAATGGAAAATTTTTCGAGGTGTAACACACACCTTAGGATAAACTTCTCTGATACCACTTTTGTCACGACCCAACCAGAGGGCTATGACGGGCACCCAGAGTTAACCTACCGAGCACCTCTTGACATATTGAGTCCAAGAGATATATGCACATCTACATAATCATCATCAACTATGCCCATATATGCAAGCCGACAAGGCTTCCAAAAATGATATACAAAAATATGAATTGATGAGGTTATACGACATCTAACTATATACATCTATCTACGAGCCTCTACATGGAGTGCGTAATATCATAAAAATAGGACATGACCCCGCCATGCTCATATATATACACAAAAGAATAATACCTACTGAATCATCGCTCCGGAACAATGGAGCCCTTCTGTACAATCGCTGATGAAGCAACCTAGGGATCTGGTCCGTCTCCCTATCTACTTGGGGGCATGAACGCAACGTCCACAAACAAAAGGACGGCAGTACGAATAATGTACCGAGTATGTAAGGCATCAGTAATGAAATAATGAAAGCATGAAGATAACATAAGATGAAGAGATCAATTTGTACCTCTGAATGCCTCTTAAGGCGGATATCATGCACGCTTGGCTTTGTTAAAAAAACATTTTCATACACACATATATATGGTATCCTCCCGGCCATTTAGGCTCGGTGTTATCATCATATCATCTTCATCCCGCGTTCGGGGCATCCTGCATCTGGAGTAACATCATAACCTGCCCACTGCAGCGGTGTGCACATTACGTGCCTGCCCGACAGACTATAGCACGGCGCGGTGTGAGAAAATACATACATATATATATATATATAGCATGCATGCGAGCCCAAGTAAAAGCTATAACTCTATCGGAGTGACGTAAGTTCGGTAAACCTCTGATTTTCATTATAAAACTATCATCGTCGCTATATCTCACCTTGAAGGAACAACTATCATAGGATGAGATCAACAACAATGAACGAGAACAATAATCATGCAACAAGGCTCAATAATATCATAAGAACATCGAGAACTATAAGCTTTAGTATTTCTAGAAATGGAGTCATCATGGAGGACATTTGTATATATGTTCGTATCGAAGTGATCATGCCATAAGAAGAAAAAGGCTAGCCTTAACATACCTTTTCGTCTCGTTAACTACTTAACTTTTTTCCTCCCAAGCTCGCAAATCTACATTCAAGATAATTCATAATAGAGTTAAGCCTTGAAAACTCTCATAAGGACAAACAAGAGTAATTTGTGAGCTAGAGAAAATTAGGTAGCATTTCTCCAATTTCATCTACTTCTACCGAATTCCAAAACAACTCCCAAATGACAATAGCAACATCAACAATCCCATACTCAAGAGATTACATTCAAGTTATGCATCATTCAATCCCAAAACTCCTTTTAATAATCAATTCGTAATAACAACTTTAACACAACCCCTTATACACTTATATAAAATATTTCCTCATCATCATTATTACCCCTCATAACAAGATTATACTCATAACATGCCAAAAATTATAACTCAAGTTAATTTATAGCTCAAAATATTATCAAATTCATAGTTGAACTCTCTTTTTCATCTTCCTCCTTCAATCAAATTGTATAACAATCAAACAACCTCAACAACATGCAATAGATGTGAAAACTTACCTTAATCACACAAGATCAAGCTTTGGATCAAATTACTTCACTAGGATAAAATCTCCAACTTCAACACCAAAGAGAAACCTGAACTCTACTTAGCCTAGTGAGATTTCTAGCCCTTGAATCTCTTGATCCTTTTGGGTTTGGCCTTGATTAGCATATGAACTTGAGGAGAGGGTTTTGGAGAGTATTTGGACGAATTTTGAGGTGGAAATGGTGAAAAATGAACCTTGGAATGAATTTATAACATAAAAAGGTCGGCCACCGACTTACTTTTCTCGGCCACTTTGACGGTCCGCAAAATATTTGACGCTCCAACAAATTGGTCCGTCAAATGGACCACCAAAATGACCTCACTGAAACTGCTTTACGGTGGGAAAAAAATCCATTTGACGGGCCGCAGAAAGTTTTGCGGTCCGTCAAACTGAACCATCAAATTTCACTACCCGAGTAGTCTATCTTAAAACCCCCACAACTTCCTACTCCGATATCGTATCGATGAACGGTTTGTTGCATTGAAAACTAGACTCAATGAACTTCAATTTCGATAGATAACGCACACGACAACTCCTCATATTCTAGTAGATATAACTCTCTCAAGGTGGACCAAAAATCCTGTCCAAAATTCTTTCAAGTTTTCACAAAGTTTCGACAAATTTAATTTCCTTAATTTGCTTGTTCTCCAATCCTTCCATAACTTATTATATGAACTTAACCCTCATAACCATAAGATAGTGACATATAATCTCATATATCCAGGAGGATAACTCCAGTGTCCACGATTAGGACAACTAACACCTAACGAATCTCGACGTACAAAACTACGAGGTGTGACAAATTGACTCTTGATCCTATGGTATTTAATTATATTGGCTTGACTGGCATATTATTCAATGGTGATGTTTGACCTTGATATAGTTATACATGTTGTGATATTATTATGGTTTATATTTATTTTCTTTGGGGTATAACAAGATTGAGACAGAGTCACCCTTCGTAGTTACGGGATTTTGGTCCAAAGGGTGGTTGTGTTGTTGTTGGTTAAGTCCACGACTGAAACATCTACTTGTTATCTTGTATTAAGAGTTAGATTATGAGATTTACGGTCAAAATTTCATACAAAAAAGGAACCATCTTTATCATGGGAAAGGTTAATAAGGAAGTAAGAAGAAAAAGGATGAAAAAGAAATGAAGGGTTTGTTCTAGGTTTTGGTCTTGGGTTTAGATTGATGAAGATGATGATAATGAGGACATGACTAGTGACGACCGTAGATAATAAGAAGGTATGATTGTGCTTTTGATCCTCAACTTTTGATATACTATAACATTGGTCCTTATGATGTTATGCAAAACATAATCAACCTTAAATTAATTAAAATGCATATAATTTGTCCATTTAGAAAAATAATAATATGTTATATCTAAAGTATTTATATAGTTATATCAACTATTATGCATTTATCGTACTTTTTTTTAATCCTTGTCTCACTTTTTGAAAAAAATTAGGCATGTGGAGCTTAGGATTGTTGGCCAAATTTCCATTTCTGTTTTCAAGGACTGGACATGTGCAATTCGAGCCTCGTGGATAGGATAGCTCCACATTTCGTTGATACTTTTGGTGAAGCTCCACAATTGTCTTAGTGGAAAATTATTATATTCTTTTGCATCAATAGGCCATGCCTCGGTTGACTATTTCATTTTCTGTCATAGAGATTTCATTAACGAAGTAGTTATTATTTTTGGATTGTAATTCTATGGTTACTCATATGGCATGCATGAATGAAACTCTTTTACATTGTACATTTTCTTTAAAGGTTGTTAAAGATCATAGTCATGATACGATTTTAATCTCAAATAATGATATTTTAAAAAGACTTCTGCATGTAATCACTAAGCATATAAATGGGTTATTTCATATGTATTCAACGACATAAATTGTATTTGTCTGTTTCAGAAAATAATTGTAGGGAAATAAAAGTACTACAGACTTGAACAATCTCGAGAGTTTTTTGTTGCTCGGTCATTTTTGTATACTCGCTTTGAGAAATACAAAAGCATCCGGCAAAGGAGTGAAAGAAGAATGTCACGTCACAAATCCACGTGATTCGCTTCGGAGCTCTGTCCGATAGTGAACTACTGCAATCTTAC
The DNA here is from genome assembly GCF_029784015.1 of Lycium ferocissimum. NCBI lineage: Eukaryota > Viridiplantae > Streptophyta > Magnoliopsida > Solanales > Solanaceae > Lycium > Lycium ferocissimum. Next base: position 64,779,641 of record NC_081351.1, read on the forward strand.
AAACTGTGTTTGTATCAAACATGAAGTTGAGTGTTGAACAACATTTGAGCTAGTTCTAAGGAGGAAGATTGTCAACATAGAAGCTAAGCTCAAGGGGGAAAATGTGATCAAATGCTACAAAAATATTGAAGAAGGTAATCAAGGGCGCATGAAGACATATGAAGCTGATATGTGTTTGTCATCATCAAAAAGGGGGAAATTGTTTCGATACTATTGCCTCAATAAAAATGTGGAGCATAAAATGAAGTTTTAATGATTGACAAACTATGTATCCACATGCAATCAGTTACAAAGGAGTTACAAGGAAGACATTAAAGAACCAGAAGTCCATACAGATCTCTAAAGGAACTAGTGAAGCAGTCGCAATAGACGAGGAATTGCTTAAAGGAATTGGTCTTTAGAAATAAGACTGGAGGCTGTTGAAGGAAAGTTGGTTTATGCCCACTGGAAGAATTGAAATTATTGACTCATTCCTATTCGATGAAAGGTTGGATTTGTTACGAAAATATTACCATAAGTTGATTACATATAATTACCATTTAAGTATGACAAGGAGAAGTCGTACGCGCAAACAAGGAAAAAAAGGAATCCATGTCAAATAGGGATTGGTTTTCGAACACATTACGAATCCAATACTTGAATGGATTCGGACAAGAAGAAGGCGACAAAACCAGAGTCTCGAGAGAGCCAACTAAAGATCAACAAAGAACCTATACTTATCAAGGTTTATCATTCAGTTCTTTTTTTGTAATAGTTAGGTACTCATTTGTGGTTCCACTTATGTAGGTGGTGGTAAGGGACTTCTTTGACTGTGCTGAGTCATTGCAGAGAAGAGTTAAATGGGTAGAGATGAAAATGTTGGGAACAATTCTTAGGTGTTACAAGGGCGGTTGTAAACCTTAAATTTGTTGAAACCGAGTTTAGTGAAGTTTGGAAAAAATATTCCTATAGAGGTAGGTCAAAATTTTCCCTTCCTTGAGCAAGGAGTGTTTCCACGCTAAAAATACTTGTATTGATTTTATATTCCGGACTTTACATTTTTGCATAGCTGTTCAAAGAACCTGACTTTTTGAGTGCTTAGATCGTAGCCCGAACTAACAAAAAACAAGTTTAATATGGATAATATTGACAACATAAGGTGAGCGCATTTATGAGGTGCCAAAATGATTTTCTTTTGTCAAATTTGAGAGGTCATTGATGCATTCAACCTACCATCAACCTTAAGTTTGATTCTTTAATAGGTTCTTTTGTGAAAACTTATTCATGATGCTAATTACACTTAAGCGCAGAAACATCCCTTATCAAAAGTACTTAAATTTTAACTATTGTGCAAGAAATATATCAAAAGAAATTGATGAAATTTCAAAGGTATTATATTCTAGACTAGATTTACCCCTAAAATATGCACATTTGTTTTTCACAATTTCAGTTGGGTATTATTTTTAAAGGAATACCACAAATATGCAAAACACATTTGTAAGACGCAACTTAAGAATAAAACATATCATAAAGACTATGCAATACTGTTAATTATTACGAGACATAAATTGCATATGACAACGTGATTTACATGTTGCGTATATTGATTACATTGAATGTTCTCTAATATACGCATGTCTTAGTTTGTCTAGCATTTTTGGTTTCTCCATCTTTTCGATAAGACATTCTTTGCCTCACCCTCCGATATATTTCATCATTTTCTACGGCGAATCAATTAAACGAAGAAAAACAAAATTTAATATGGGAAATAAAAAAATATTCTAAGACTAGGGATTTTCTTCCTGTTTTGTTAGATGAAGAAGGAAAAGGTTGACATCCCTTTTATCAAGTATCTAAAACTATTCTAAATGACAACTTTTGTAGTTACTAAGTTATGTGATCGAGTGGTTCATTGTAAAAGTAAGTTTCATTTCAAAATTTCTAATTAAGTGATCGACAATGTAACGATCCATTTGGTCGTTGTAGGCATTTTAAAGCTTTTTCCCCTATTGACCCTTCCTCTATCTTCTTTAGGGTGTAGTTGACTAGCGGGGATAGGTGGAGCAGTTACCAAGACAATCAGGCAAGTCATGGTTGGATTTAAGTGTTTTAGAATCTTTAAGTTGGATAAGTGAAAAGACCCATAGTTGAATTTTGAGTAAATGAATCTTTTTTAGAATTTTGTTAGTTCCATTAGGTTTGGAAGGTTGATTATAACATGGTAGAGTGGTCGGTTCAGTTCCCGAGGGACTCGGAAGTATTTTGGTCTGTTGGTTGATATTCTAGTTCAAGGGTGTTGACTGGGTCAAGATGACATCTTTTAAATAGGGCGCGGATGAGTTCGTAGCGTCATTTATACTTGGTTTGCATATTTGAGTTATGTCGGGGAGGTCTCGGATGAGTTTCGTGGTAAAGTTGGTGAAAACCAATATTTTTTGGTTTTCTAGAGTGCCGCACCTGCGGTTGTGGTGCCGTACCTCTGGGCTCGCCTCTGTGGGCCTTGGTCTGCAGGTGCGAGGAAGTGTGGGGTTGGGGTGGCAGCATCTGCAAAAACTTCCTCTGCACCTGCGTGTTGTATTGTTTAAGTGGGGTTCGACCCTGCAGATGTTCCTCCGCAGGTGTGATCCTGCATCTGTTAGGGATTGTCTGCAGACGAGGGATCGCTAGGTCAGAAATTCTATTTTAATCCATTCCTTTCCCGATTCGAACCTCATTTCCCCAAAATCATTTCTAGACCTAAATAACTCTATCAAATGAGATTTTGAAGGGTTTCTCAACGTTTCCCATTGGGGTAAGCTTCTTACCATTGTTTTATAATTTTATCTTTGATTAATTAGGGATTCTTACGTTGGGAGCCTTGTCTTAAATAAGGATTTTATGACTTATAAACCCTAGTTTAGGAAGTGAAATTTTCTTGCTAATCATGGGTAGGTTTGGAAAGATTTACTAGTATTTAACTTGATAAAGCTTGGATAAACTATATCTAACTCCAATTCCGTTTTGAAATCGGGTTTTCAAAAGAATGGATTATGGGTTTTTCCGGTCAAATTGAGGTTAGATTCTCATGAAACTTAGGATTATGGCTATTTAGGCCTTGGGTATCATGTTTCCAACTTAAATTTCCGATTTTACCTTTGTGGGCCGAGGACACTTTTTGAGGTCATTTTTTAGATTGATTTAGTAGTGTAGCGTTATGGTATCCTTAGATTCGTAATCTCATGTAGAATAATTGTTTGATAGACTTTTCTCATTCGGAGGCGGTTCGAAAAGAAAAGGCTCAAGTTGGATAATTCGTGGCTCTTATTTGGCACTAAGGTAGGTTACGGCTTAGCTATGTGTAGACTCCGATTATTGAGATGTATATAGATGATAGTTATTGACGAGGAACCATGATAGTCCGTCGGGAATAGTGGTGGTGATAAACTCACTGGTTCGCTGTGGATATTATTATTGGGCTTGCCGCCATACTTGTTGATTTGTTGTGATTACTGATTTAATCATTGCTTCTGATATTTGGTGTATCTCATGAAAAAGGGGAGGATTATGTAATGATGACTTAGTTGAGTTCGGCATTCATGATACACGTTTATTGTTTCCATGTGAGAGGTTGTTGAAATTGATCCATGTATTTCATATCATCTATCCACGAGCATAAATAGTTATGATGGAAAAAATGATACTCAGTGTGGGCCCAAGTGGCAATGGCAATAATGATCATCTGTGTGGGCCTAAGTTGCAATAATATTCTGTGTGATTAGATGGACTTCGCGGGTCCCCCAAGGTTCATGCCTTTGAGACATCGCCCTTAGCATGTGTGTACATGATTCGGAGAGGAGGCCTGGGGCATTGCATAGCATGACATTACATTGCAATGCTCCCTTGATATTTCATGACTTCTTATAGACATTCTTTCTGATCTTATACTTGGACGTGCTTCATGATTGTACTTGACTGCTTATCTGTTTACGTGTTGATTTTTTCCTTTTATATGAGTGAACTAATCGTTGTCAGCCTATGGTTCCTACAAGTACTTGTGTTGTATTCATACTATTCTTGTTGCACTTTTTCTTCGGTGAAGAGTTTGTCACATCGGTTCTAGTTCTCGACTTCGCGACGAGGCCCTTTTAGGAGATCTCGAGGGTGAGCTATTTGCCGGATTTGCCACCCTGGATTTCCTTCATGTTTATCTGTCAACTCTCGACTATTCAGACAAACTTATTGTTATCTATTAAGGCTAGTACTGGTATTTAGACATTGTGATAGTATTAGTATTAAAAGCTCTTGTACGAGTTCAGACCTGGTTTTGGGGTGTAGTGTTTCATATTTCCGCACTTAAGATATTTATATATCTATTATGACTTTGATATATTTCAGTATTTATTTTCGCATTTCTTGATTAAAATGATGTGAATTAAGGGAAGGGTTCGCCCATTAGGGGGGATAGTGAGGGTGCCATCATGACGCACGAAATGGGTCATGACAATTAGGTACCAGAGCCCCAGGTTTGCCGGTCTTACGAGTACATGAGAAATGTCTAGTAGAGTCTTGTAGAATGGTATGATGAGCTCCGTATTTATCTGCGAGATGCTATAGGACATTTAGAAAATTTCCATTTTCTTTCACTTCTTTCGTGATACTCTATTCAAATTAGTATCTAGACGATTAAAATTGGTATCTGACTTCTATTCCTATTCTCTCACAAATGGTGAGGACACGTACGACAGTCGCAAGAGATGAGGTTCTAATAACTGTTGCCAGAGGTCGAGGCTGAGCTAGAGGCTGTGGTAGAGGTAGAAGTCATAGGGAAGCACTGGCCCAGGGTAGAGCACCCGTGGCTGGCCAGGCTCGAGCCAAATCTTTATCGCCCGAGCTAATATTTCAACATGATGACGAACCCATGGAAGAGGAGGAGCTGGGACTAGCCCAAACTCAGCTAGATGTTATTGCCACACCCGTACTTCAGGATGCCATGGTTCGCATTTTGCGTCTCCTTGAAAGATTGACCCAGGCAGGCGTCTATCCAGTTACACAAGATGGGTCTTAGACTAGAGCTGGAGGACAAACCCCAGAGTGGTACCAGACCCACGGGGCACAACCTGCTGCTTCTATGGCACCCCTTATTGATGATATTCCACCGACTGCTTTTGATCCTAGGCCTGTTGCTGGCCCGCTATGACTCATGGGGAGAAGGATTTGTTTAAGAGGTTCACCAAGAAGAAGCCACTTGATTTCTATGGTACAATGAGGAGGATGCATATGAGTTCATCGTGGATTGTCATGAGAGGATCCACAAGTAGGGGTGGTATAGTCGCACGGTGTTGACTATGATGCTTTTCAGTTGTGTAGGGATGCAAAGATACGGTGGAGGTCTTATATTGATTGTAAACCACGCCAACCTTTCACATATGCGGGCCAAGTCCCGCGTAGGCAGAGTCACAGAAGCAAAGACATGCCTGCAGAAGCGGGACATCAGAAACCAGCAGAATTCTGGTTTTTCACTAAGTCCAACCCAAAACCTGACACTCATCTGAGACCCCTCGGATAAAAACGAACTATGCATATGAACATAAAAAATGCTACGAATTCATCCATGCCCTCAAAATTTCCAACGGAGGTCCATTTGACCCGATCAACCCTCGAAACCCCCAAAGTCAAGTTTCCAACTAAGTGACCAAAATGCTCCCGAGTGTATTGGGAACCGAACCAACCACCCTACCAAGTAATAAACGACTCTCCGAACCTCATGGAATCGACAGAATTCCCAAAAAGTTCGTTTATCCAAAATTACACTATTGGTTAATGGTTTTCACTTTAAGCCTCGAATTCTCTCAAAAATAATTTCGATCGCCTAGGGAGCCGCACTACCCCTCCCCACGAGTCAAATATGCTCTGACGGAGCTAGGGGAAGGGTCAACAGGGTAAAAGGGTCAAAAAACCTAAACGACCAAATGGGTCATTACATCAGATACCAATTAAATAATCGTTCGTCCTTGAGTGGAAAAGAAATGAAACGAAGGGAAGGTACCTGACTCGGTAAAGAGCTGGGGATATCTGCTACGCATATTAGCCTCAGTCTCCCACGCAGCCTCCTCAACTAGACAATGTTTCCATTGCACCTTCGCCGAAGCTATCTCCTTTGACCTCAACTTTCAAACCTCTCTACCCAAGATGGCAATCGGCTCCTCCTCAAAGGACAGATTCTGATTGAAAAGGATCGAGTCCCACTGGATGATATAAGACCTGTCCGAATGGTATTTATTTAGCATGGACACATGAAACACCAGGTAAATACCTGACAAATCCAGAGGTAACGTCAACTCATAAGCTACATCTCCAACACAACGAAAGCTCTCAAATGGGCCAGTGAACCTCGACTTAGCTTGCCCTTCTTCCCGAATCTCATCACACCCTTCATGGGTGAAACCTTCAGTAGAACCTGGTCACCAACCATAAACTTCGAATCACAAAACTTTTAATCTACATACGCTTTTTCCCTACTCTGAGCCACCAGAAGCTTTTCTTGAATTAACTTCACTTTATCTAACGACTCTCTCAAAAGATCGGTACCTCAAGGTCTCACCAAAAGCATCAAACCAGCCAATCGGAGATCGGTATCTCCTCCCATATAAGGCCTCGAAAGGAGCCATATCAATACTCTAATGATAGTTGTTGTACGCAAACTCTTCCAAAGGCATGAACTGGTCCCAATGACCAATAAAGTCAATAACACAAGCTCGGAGCATATCCTCTAAACCGTCTGTCGAGAACTGAGTACCTATCTCTTTCTACAAGGTTCTCTAGAAATGGGATGTTAACTGAGTGCCTCTGTTGGAGATAATGGAAATGGGCACTCCATGCAATCGAATAATCTCTCTGATGTAGATCTTGGTCAACTTCTCTACATTGTAGGTGGTCTGAATCGGAATGCAGTGCGCGGACTTGGTCAACCTATCCACAATAACCCAAATAGCATCAAACTTTGCCAAAGAATTTGGTAGACCAGCCACAAATTCCATGGCTATCCTCTCCCATTTCCACTCTAGAATGGGCATTCTCTAAATCATACCCTCCGGTCTCTGGTGCTCATACTTAACTTGCTGGCAATTCAAACACTGAGAAATGAATTCAACAATATCACGCTTCATCCTACCCCACCAATAGTGCTGTCTCAAATCACGGTACATCTTTTTAGCACCAAGGTGAATGGAATATCTAGAACTGTGAGTCTCATCTAAAATTATCTTGATCAAGTGACCAACCCGAGGAATGCAACCATGCCCCTTAATCCTCAAAACCCCCTCACTATCCAGAATTGCCTCATTAGCCTCTCCGTTCAACACTTTATCACGAATCTTGCACAATTTAACATCCTCAAACTGTTGTGCCTTAATATGCTCCAAAAGAGATGACCTCGCCTCAACACAAGCCAAAATTCTGCCTGAATCCAAAATATCAAGCCTCACCATCCCGTTTGCCAAATTATGAATGTCCCTGGCCAATGGTCTCTCCCCTACTATCAATCGGGCCAAACTACCCATAATCACCACCTTCCCATTTAACGCATCCGCCATAACACTGGCCTTGCCCGGCTGATACAGAATAGTCAGGTCATAGTCCTTGAGCAACTCCATCCATCTGCGCTGTCTGGAGTTCAAATCCCTCTAATTGAACACATGCTGAAGACTACGATGATCGGTGAAAACCTCACAATGAACCCCATACAAGTAGTGCCTCCAAATCTTCAAAGCCAATACCACCGCCGCCGAATCTAAGTCAAGAGTGTTGTAGTTCTTTCCATGTACATTCAAATGCCTTGAAGCATAAGCGATCACCTCACCCTTCTGCATCAAAACATAACCCAAACCTATACACGAAGCATCACAATACACAGTGAAGTCCTTTCCCTCGACCAGTAGAGATAAAATAGGAACTGTAATCAACAAAGTCTTGAGCTTTTGGAAGCTCTCTTCACACTCATCGAACCACTAAAAAGGCATATTCTTTTGAGTGAAACGAGTCAAATCGAAGAGAACCCCTTCACAAATCGAAGATAATAACTGGCAAGACCCACAAAACTCCGGATCTCGATCATTGAAGTGGGCCTAGCCCAATCTCGGACTGCCTCGATCTTCTTGGGATCCACCATAATCCCATCCTTAGACACAACATTCCCCAAGAATGCCACTGAATCAAGCCCAAAATCTCACTTAGAAAATTTAGCATAAAGTTCCTTTTCCTTCAACAATCCAAGTAAGATTCTCAAATGCCTCTCATGATCTTCTTTGCTTCGCGAATACACCAAAATTTCATCAATGAAAACTATGACGAAAGAGTCTAAATATGGCTTGAAGATGCTAGTCATCAAATCCATAAAAGCTGTCGGGGCATTTGTAATCCTGAAAGACATAACTAGGAACTCGTAATGACCATAACGGGTCCTGAAGGCCGTCTCAGGAATATCCTCGGCCCCAATATTCAACTGGTGATAGCCCGACCTCAAATCAATCTTGAAAAATACTGTGGCTCCCTGAAGCTAGTCAAACAAATCATCGATACGGGGAATAGGATACTTGTTCCGGATGGTAACTTTGTCTAATAGTCGATAATCAATACACATTCGCATCAACCCATCTTTTTTTTTTTTTACGAAAAGCACAAGAGCGCCCCAATGGGAGACGCCCTGTCTAATGAAACCCTTGCTTAAAAGATCTTACAACTGTTCTTTCAACTCTCTCAACTCGGCTGGCGCCATCCGATATGGCGGAATAAAAATAGGGTAGTGCCCGGCTCTATATCAATGCAGAAGTCGATATCCCAATCGGGTGGCATACTTGGCAAGTCTGTAGGGAACACCTTCACGAACTCGCTCACAACAGAAACAGACTCAAGAGACGGAGTGTCAGCACTGGTATAACGAATATGAGCCAAGTAAGCCAAACATCCTCTATCAACTAACTTCCTGGCTCAAAGGAATGAGATAATATTTTTCAGGAAGGGACTAGGAGTACCCATCCACTCGAGTCTCGGAATACCAGGCATGGCAAACGTGACTGTTTTGGCATGACAATCCAAAATCGCATGATGAGGAGACAACCAACTCATGCCTAAGACAACATCAAAATCTACCATATCAAGTATCACCAAGTCTACCCATGTACCATAACCTATAAACGTAACTGTACGAGACGGATAGACTGGATCTACCACTACAGAATCTCCGACCGGAGTAAATACATGAATAGGTACATCAAGTAGATCACAAACCATCTCTAAACCCATAGAGAAATATGTAGACACATAAGAGAAAGTGGAACTCGAGTGAAATAATACGGAAGCCACCCGATGACAGACTGAAATAGTACCTCTGATGATAGCATCTGAAGCTTAGGCCTCTGGCTTGCCAGGGAAGGCATAACAATGAACCTATCTGTCATCAGCCTGTGAACCACCACGACCACCCTGATCTGACTGGGCCCTGCCTCTACTGGGTTGATGTCCACCTCTGCCGAACTGAGATCCGCCTCTGATAGGCCAGGGACCATATTTACTAGATGAGTGATTAACTCTACAAAGTTGTGCACCGCTTCGACCAGAAGACCCACGCTCTATGAAAGATGGCGCTGAAGGCTTGGGGTTCTGATACGGAGTACTCTGACCGCTTTGTCTGAGTCGGGGATAATAGATCCTGATATGTCCCGACTCACCACACTTATAGCAAGTCCTGTCAGGTACAACCAGTTGAACTGAAGCTGATGAAGAGTATGCCCTCCATGATCTGAAAACCTAGAATAAGAACTCGACCGATCGTCCTGGGGCAGTAATGGGCGGCCGAAGAACCCCCAAGCGAGGCACGTGATACCGACCGAATGGGGCGACCGGAGTAGAACTGGAAACTTCTGTCCATAATGGCCCTGCCCTCCTGAAATTGTACCACTGAAGCTGCCCCCTTTGCGGGCCCTCTTATCCTCGACCCTACCATAACTCCCCTGCCTCACTGACTCAACCTAGGTGACATGATATACCACATCCTGAAATTAAGCCCCTGTGGTCACTAACTGTAGAGCCTCCAACTTTAACGGAGTATTCAACCCTTTGACAGATCTCCTCACTCTTTCCGTCTCTGTGGGAAGCAACTGAAGTGCACATCTAGACAAGGAATAGAAGCGAGTCTCATACTCAGCAACAGATGACCCTATCTACTCTAGGTGACTGAACTTGTCCCGTCTCCTATCCCTCAAAGTACACGGGAAGTACTTCTACAGAAGATTTAAAAAAATCGGATCTATGACAACGGAGGCGACCCAGCTGCTTGCACACGACATATGACCTCCACCAAAGTTTGGCATCACCCATGAACTGGAAGGCCACATAATAAACTCCATGTGTCTCCACCACCCCAGCTTGTGGAGTCTCTCATGACAATCAATAATAATTTCATAGGCGTCTTTTTGTGGGGTGCCATAGAAATATAGAGGCTTCATTTTAGTGAACCTCCTAAATAAGTCCTGCTCCTTAAGGGTCATCACTGGACCTGCTACAGGTCTCGGAAGAAAATCTAGTCCGGGGACCTCATCTATATGGGTAGCCACAGCTGTAGCTGGTGGTGCCCCTAGAGCATGGAACCTCTCTAGAATCTGATCATCCAATCTAACTCCGTAACCATCCGGTGTATCTAGTAGGACACTTGCCTGAGTCAACCCCTCAAGCAAGTTCAATACTCGAACCAAAACATCAGATATAATTGGAGTATCGATAATATCGTGTTGAGCTGATGCTAGTCCTAGCCCCTCCTCCCCAAATACCTCATCCAGATGATCCTCCTGTGGCTCGATAGCCAATGATCTAACTCTGGCCTGACCATCCACGGGTGCCCTATGTTATATCCCGTATTTTGTACATTGGGACATTGCGAGCTAAGGCGATAAGTTAAGGACAAGACTATTCCGGGATACGAGGTAGGGACTTTTAACCTCCGATTTTGTTTTAAGGCACAAGTTTCTTATGATTTTATTGGTATGGAATATTAAAAAAAATTTGGGGTTAAAAGTTAATTATGGAAAGTTAATCATTCATGAAACAAGGGCCAAGTTGGCCGTGTGGCATAGGTGGGTTCCCACCCATGGCTTGGCCAAATTTAATTGATCCAAGCTATATGTGGGGCATGGTCCACATGTGTTGATTATATAGGTAAATGAAAGATGACTAATTGCTCATATTCATCATCTTTCCAACTCTAGAAACTTGGAGAAAGAAGGAGAGAAACAATCGGCCATGGCCTAGCCGAATGGGTGCTCAAGAACCTTGATCAAAAAAATAATTTTCTTCTAGCTTTTCTACCAATTGGAAGGCCCTCTATAACGTGGAGTGGTCATTGGAGCAAGCAAACCATTCATTTTTGCAATCATAAACTCTAGCCAAGTTGAGGAGTCAAGTGGAGAAGGTAAGGTTTATTCTTAACTTTGTCTTATAGATGGTTGTGCGTGTTGTAGTGTGTTGAAATGGGTGAAATTCATGAAGTTATGTGTGTTGATATTGTAGCCGTGTATGGGCTGTTTTGGGTGTAGGCATGATGAACTAATTTTATTTAGTATTCTTGGTTGTTGGAGTTGTAGATTCTATGATGAAAATGAAAGTTTAATGATTCAAGTTGAAGTTGTAATTATTGTGGGCTATTTTAGAAGCCAACGTGATTTGAGTGTAGTTTCTATATTTATGAGAATGATATTGTTAACGTGTGGATTGTTAGTGTAATTCATGAATTTGGGAGAGAGGAATGTGTTGTTGTTGTTGTTCTCGGGTTTGGGGAGATTTCGGGTGGCATTGTATATTGGTTGGGTTGTTTTGAATATTGTGCGGATTGTTTGAAGTGTTCTTGAATCTTGTTTGAATGATCTCGGATTAGTGCTTGAACATGTGAGCGTTGATGTTGGCTTGAATGTATGTAGTTGAATTGAAGGTAAATGGAATGTTGTCGAATTATGTAGAAAAGAGTTACTAACGTTAGAATGCGTTTGAATTGATTGTTGATGTTACTAATATGATTGTTGGTATTGTTGTTGATGATTTGGTAGAAATGAATTCTGGGGTTGTTGAATTTACGCGGGGAAATGCTGCCCAAATTTACGTAGATAAAGTGCTAGGTTGGGGTGGAATCCCTAAGTATCTATAGCTAATGTTTGGTATATAATGACGTTGTTGTAGATCTTGGGAAGCCCGAGACTTAAGTTTGGATTAGCTTAGGGAGCGGACGAGGTATGTAAAGCTTACCCTTTCTTTCTTTTGGCATGTCTTAGTTGTAAGTAGGCTATGATACCAGCCTCGGGGTAACTCTACTCTTACGATCCGAGCATGTCTACGATTCTTATTCACCTCTTAATGTTGGCATTCTTAATGTAGTAGAATTATGGTCCTTATGTCTTTGGTATGACTGGATTTCAAATGTTGCATAAAAAGTTTTGTTCCTAAAGGATTCTATGTTGAATAAGGTCCCTAACTTTCATAGACGGGCTCGGATCGCTTCGATACGTTCGTAGAAGGTTCCATAACGAGTAATGCCCGTAACTTTCATGGGCGGGCTCGGATTGGTTTGATGCATGTCTACGATTCTAAGATACTTTTTAACATAGTCTAATGGCATTTAGAACAGTTGCTCGTGACTATCGTTGATACTTGAGCATTGATTTCTCGCGACTATCGTTTGATACTCGAGCGTTGATTTATCTACTTATCTATCGAGTCTTAAAGATGATTTGTGTGCGTATGGTTTCTCGCTCTACCTTGCTCGTGCTAGGCTGTTATTACTTCCTTCAGCAGGTCCGGGCCGGGACACGCATTCGTGCGCACTCCAGCATTGTTCACGAGTCCCTCACTAGAGGGCGGGACACGCTATATATATATATATATATATATGATGATGTGATGATATGGGGATGGCGGCCGGATGGCATATGATGACCGTTCATTCCCTCGCTGCACTAGGGCGGGACACGCTATATGTACGTGTATATGATGGTTTTTACTTACCGAGTCCCTCCTTTGGGGGCGGGACACGTTATGCATGCATATGTACATGATGATTATTTTCTTATGTCACTCGGTCTCCAATGAAGGCAGGTATGTTATTAACATGCATGATTTATGTTTCAAAGACAAGCCTTATGGTTTACGGATTATCGTACTAATTTTCTATACTCACTTATTTCGGTATGATCTCGTCTCACAATGTTTCATGCTTTACATGCTCGGTACATATTCGTCTTGACCCCCGCTACTCGGTAATTGCGTTTCATGCCGCCGCAGTACGGACGTTCGTTACGGTGATTCGTCGGCCTAGGATATCTATTCCTTATTTTGGAGCGCTCACTTTGCTTGAGCCTATATTTTGAGTGAGACACTTTCGTTATATATGTGTATGTATGTGTCTATTCAGGGGTACGGCGGGGCCTTGTCCCGTTATATGATTACTTATTACTCTTAGGGGTACGTAGAGCATATGTGTGGGTTGTGGGTAATTAGTGTACGGTTGTGTCGTGTGGTTTGTGTTACGGGCGTTCCCCACCTTATGATGGCCTTGCGGCTTATGTGCAATATCACTGTTGAAAGTTGTGACGGCGATATGTTTATATATGTATATATATTTGTGTGTGACTTTTTGGGCGACGTTTTACTTTTTTGTATGCCTAACTTGTTTGTATGCGTTCGATTAATGGGTATGTACGGGTGTCCGGCTCGGGCACTAGTCACGGCACAACGGGGTTGGGTCGTGGCGAAGTGGTATCAAAACGGTTCGTCCCGGGGATTGTCTACGAGACCGTGTCGAGAGTCTTGTTTATGGTGTGGCTTGCCGGCCACACTTATAAACAGGAGGGACGGGGGCATTTAGGAATCGGTGACCTTCCTTGTCTTAGATCGTGCGATAGAGCCGAGTCTAGGGAAGATCGCTTCGACACCTTCTCACTGCCAGTGAGGTACGGACAGTTGACGAGAGATGAAGAGACCGACCGAGATAGCGGGGGTACCAAGAAGGCCACAGAGTATACGTCACGACCCGGCCCGTGGCCCTGGAGCTGCGACTGCTCCGAATGGCCTCTGGTCTCCCACCCCAGGGGTGGGGGTGGTTGCTCTTCCCCCCCGGGGAGGATTCGCACTTCCTGTGGGTGCCCGCCTCGGGCTCTCCCGAATACCCGGCGGATCGGCCCCGGGGGGGCCCCTGTCATAACCCCTTGGTGGCCCTACGTTCGGTCCCCCGTCCCAGGGGCGTGTGCAAAATGGGGCAATGTCCATCCCGGGGGGCCCCCCGTCTAAAACAGGGTCGACCAAATAACGATCTGGTCCCGTCACGTATCGGTGCGTCCAGGTCCGTCGTATCATCTCAAAAGGGCGGACGCTGTACGACGGAATCAAATTCCGTGCCCCCCCCCGGGGGGCTCCGCCCCCCGCCGCGGGCGGGGTCGTCACTCGGCTCGCCGGGGCTGCGGGGGGGCCAAAAAAAGGCCTGGGTCTCGCTCACACGGGTGGGAAGGGGCACATCCCCCCGGCCGGCCCCCGGGGACTCGTCCCGGTTAGTGGGCTCCCATCTTCGATCGGTTGGGGCGGCTGGGCGGGGCCGGGTCTGGGAAAGGCCGAAAACGCAACGCCCGGGCCGTCCCCGGGGGAAAAAACTCCGGGGATCCCCCGCGGGTTTTTGCCCAAAAAACGGGGGCCCACGAGTCGAAAATCACGGGCCTCGGTATGCGCCTGTCCCCCTTGTCCCCCCCCCGATGGGGTGGGGGGGAAACTTGGACTTTCGTCCGGGTCCAAACCCCGGACCGCGTCTGCTCCCCCGACCCTCGCCCCACGGGCCGGGAGGGGGAGGCTCGGGTCTAAACCTCGGGGGCTGGCGGGGGGGCCCGCCCCACCCCCTGGGGGGGCGGGCCCCGCTCCCCCCCGGAAATCGGCGGTGTGGGGGGGGGTTGCCCCGGGGGCACGTTCGGTCCGGGCTCGGCAGGGGCCCTGGTAACTCTCAGGGGTTTTTGGGGTCCAATTTTTGGAGACTTCCCCTTAGGCCCTTTTGTCGCCTTTCTCGGAGGCATCGGCCCCGAAAACCTAAATGCCTGTAGCTTCCCTTGTAGATGTGGTGCGCGACACGTAGTAAACAAGACTGCACTAGACGGTGCCGTAGACATTCGAGGGGCGAACCGCTGCGATGCCACTTTTGTCACGGCCCAACCCGTGGCGGCGGGGTGACTAGCGCCGGCCGGGGCACACGAAACATACTTATCTGTCGGGCTCACATACGGATGGCTTATACATACACAAATATCGAAAGCTGTCTCGAATCGTCTCAAACACAAACATATGCATATCTGACGAAGCGGGCAAGGCTGTCAAACGGCGCGTCGGCCCAAAGTATATACGAGAGGCAAGCGTGAGGGCTGCCACGGCGGAATGGGATCGCCCGGAACATATAACGTACGAACACACACGTACGGAAGTAGGCACGATCCACGTATACGTCTACGGACCTCTAAACGCTGACAACGAGAATCATATGACGGGAGGGGGGCCCCCCCGTGCCCACAAAACCGACAAATACATT
>NC_081351.1:64795296-64815069 GCF_029784015.1 Lycium ferocissimum
ATTCTTCGTCACATAACATGACCCATATTCGCCACCACCACACATACATATATTGATGATTCTCATCCATTTTAACACACTACAACAATTAAACATGCTACATAGAATTAATTCATCACTTCAACACCATATCACATGCACACGGCTATATACCATGCACACGGCCTCAACTTCCTTAGGCCATATTTCATGAATTTCATCCATTTTTGCATACTACAACATGCACACATCATTCATAACACATAAAAATAAGATTAAACCCTACCTCTCTTCTCAACTTCCAACTTGGCTAGGGTTAGCAACGGATGAAAACGAGCGGTTTATTGACCCAAACAACACTCCCACGTTAATGAGGACCCTTCACTTAGTAGGTTTTCTAGGAAGAAATAATTTTGTGATGGCTAAATTTGATCTTGAATTTTTGGGGTCTTGGCCGAATGGCCTTTAGTTGTTCATCCAAGTTCTTGAATTTTTTTCTAAGTGTGGAATGAAGAAAGATGACTTATTAGTCATCTTTTATGCTCTTAGATGAATCATACAAGTGTCCATGGCCCATTTTGCCACGTGGGTTGGACCAATTAAATTTGGCCACAAAATGTGTGGGGCCATTCCAAACCACACGGCCATGTTGGCAATTTTTCAATAATTTCCAACTTCTCAGTACTCCACTTTTAGTCCCAAATTTTCCTAAATGTTCCATGCCAACAAATTCATGAACAACTTATGTCTTAAAACAAAATCGAAGGTCAAAAGTCTCGACTTCGTATCCCGGAATGGTCTTGTCCCTAACTTATCATAGTTAACCCGAATTGTCCCAATGTTCAAAATACGGGATATAACAAGATCTTCGGACCTCGAAGCTCCAGGCCCGGCGGGGAGGAGCCCCGGTATTCATGGAGATCGATCCGCAGGACCTCGCGACGATTCCTCCGGAGTTCTTGACTCCCGAGGAGGAGGACCCCCGAGGACGCGAGGATACGGTCCGTCGAGTATTCCTGGGGCACCGGGGGAGGAGCTTCCTGAGATCGCACCGCTGTTGCTCATGGTGGAGAACTATGTTAGACCAGCCTCTCCCGAGTGTTGGCAGACACTCCGGCCCCTATCCCCGGCCGTCGGTAAACCGTGAATTGCCGGACGCCTATATTCCTCGGATTCAGATGAGAGAGACGACGATGAGGAGTACACTTCACCTTATAGTCCACCCGATCAGACTAGGGACCGATCGTCCACAGGTATATGGGTCCTTATTGGAATTCGTTCTATGTATGTGTATTTGCTGTATGATTATTACTTAATAGCGGCAAGCAGAAATTTAAGGGCCGATAACTAAGTATTTATAAGTCACGACGATTAAGGTGTGTTCACTACCATTGTGGATCTGGAAGTACAGGACGGAAAGTAGTCGTATCCATAGGCGAAAGGTGAATACCGAGGATTGAAAGAGGGCTAAAATAGTAATTGTGTTATGAGAGCGTTTTGAAATCTGTTAAGACTTCAACTTACTCCAGATTATGTGATGAAGGTCATGCGGTGAGGTAGACGCTATCATACTAGTGTTAAAACATCGTATTTCATCAGAGTTTCAAGTTGCGTCTTTGGAGTGGGAGAAATTTTAAGATGGGTGATCCCCTGGGAAGTGCACTAAAAGCCCTATAAAGTCAGACACAGCAGAGCCAAATGGGGAGCTAGAGTAGTCTAAGGGGAATTAGGATATACAGAGGGGGCGAAAACCTTAGGAGGTCGCGTAGGCCGGGGCGGACTAAACCGGTGAAGAGAAAGAAGGTGCATTACGGCTCTAGAATTAGGGGTATCAATGTTACAAGCAAACTGATGCCATTTTCCCTATAGGTTAAGCTTGGAAAGTTCTAATACGATGATGTTGGAGAAGAGAGAAAGTGAGTGGAAGGGAGGTGAGGATATCAAATGTCGAACAAAGAGAAAAGTAAGAAACACGAGTGAGTAAAGCCTCCAAGAGAGACGACGGGCGGAAGGAACAAGTAGTGGATGAAAGGGTATGGAAATATTGACCAGAATAACGGTATAGCCATAAACGGAAGAAGAACTCAGGGTAAGAGGTTTTAGATATGCTACAAGTAAAGTCGGGAAGAGAGACGAGGAGTAAGGTATAATCGAAGACCTCATAAATGAGGTGGTGAATCTCGCTAACCCTATTAACTTACGGGTCCAAGGAATCATTAGCCATAAAGGACCGAGATATAAAGAGACAGAAAAGAAGGCATCGGAATGGGGTCTAACCCTTACAAGTATTTCGATTGGACACAGAACGGTACCTAGCAAGAAGATAGACTAGTCAAACCATACAATAATAGAACCCGACCTCGAGAAGGTCGTGAAGACGGCTAGATAATTGCCGAAGACGATGGACATTTGAAAGCCATTGGTGTATCAGACCTCCTAACGAGAGGAAGAACATATTGGACTTGGAAGGAATTATGACGTTCTCAAACTCCCGGAAGGGGAAATTTATTAGCTCGGGGCCGTAGTTCGAAACATATCGGCATGTCAAAGAAAGTATCGAAAAGAGGTAGGATGAATTGACGATAAATGTACCCTGAGCGGAACATTGGGAGGAAGTATGGAAAATAATTCAAACAAGAATTCCGCGTCAAGATGAACTACGATGTTTCTAGATCATGATTTGAATCTCTCTTCGACGACATGCCCTTAAGGGTAATGAAAAAAGCGAGAAGGATTTTGTCACGACCCAACCCCGTAGGCCGTGACTAGTGCCCGAGCTGGACACCCGTACGCACTCATTAACCGAAATCAGCTTACAAACAATTTATATAGACATAAAGATCATGCGTGGTTCCAAACTGTCGCATACAAACATATAAGCTGCACAGAAGCCGGTAAGGCTGTAGTACTATACATAACATATTGAAGCGTACTTACACGTAGCCGACAAGGCTGCCACGGCGGATGGTCCGTCCAAACACAACTCAAACGAACACAACCGGACGGTAACTAACCACAACCCACATATATGTCTACAGACCTCTAAGAGTCATAACAGAACCATATGACGGGACAGGGCCCCGCCGTACCCATGAACAAACACATATATACAAATGACGGAAATGTCTGTACCAAAATGTAGGCCCCGAACGAGGGAGCACTCCAAAGCAGCAGAGTAGGTATCCTAAACTGGCGGATCTCCAAATCGGGCGTCTGTACCTGCGGGCATGAAACGCAGCCCCCGAAGACAGGGGGTCAGTACGAAATATGTACTGAGTATGCAAAGCAGAAGGTACAAACAGAACTGAGTCATAATCGAAACAGAAGTACAGAAAGTAGGCATAATAACCGAAATACCAAAGCGCTTGCATCTGACATACAAATCATACATATGAGGTACAGAAGGCAAATATAATGATCATCATATACATACCGTAACACATCATAACATCATAACCGATCATATGAGATGCCATTAACCGATGTGGGATTGGCCTAAACCAATGTGGGATTGGCCTAAACCAGTGTGGAATTTGCCTCACCACTGGGTTTGCCCCACCATTGGGTTTGCCCCACCACCGGCTCTGATTCCAACTGATCATATTCCGTATCACATATACATAACATATAACGTAGCATATATACACGCGCACTGCCGGCCGAAAGGGTTCGGCGTACGACACATCATAACACCACAATATATACACGGTTCCCGGCCAAAAAGGGTTTCGCGAAACCGGACACATCATACTCCGGAATACGCATCATACTTCAGAATACAGCATAGTGCGCACGATAACATAACCGGCCCGGGACTTGGCAAAAAATGTAACAATAGAATACATGAACAGAATCATGAGTAACCAAATACGGAACATTTTCAAAGACTTAATAGGTTAATCAAAACGAACCATCATTTACAAGCCAAAAACAATAGTCAAATCGATTTTCTTCCGAATATCACTCGAACATATCAAAACCGAACTTCGTAAATCATAGTTACGTATCAAAAAAAATCACATACATAAAAATCCTTATTTCAGGCTCAACAGATAAATAAGTAATCATACTCGGGGGTCGGAAAGATAGTCCTATTAAGTTCCTTCAAAAAGCCATCAGAAACATAAAGGAAAGTCGCGGGACCCACGGACTGGTATCGACCCGAGCCGGGCCCGCCTATGGAAAACATACTCATCATACGCCATAAAATCTCCTACGAACATATCGAGGCAATCCGAGCCTTTCTGTGAAAGTTACGGTCGTTCGTAGTTACGGAACTATTTAAAAACAAAACTTTTTATACAACATTTGAAAATCAAATATTCCAAAGACATAAGGGCCAATATTTCATCATATCAAGCATACGAATACCAAGAAACAAATAAGAATCATAGACATGCTCGGATTGCGAGAATAGAATTTCCTCGAGGCTCGTGTCATAGCCTATTTGTAACTAAGGCATGCCAAAAGAAGGAAGGGTTGAGCTTTACATACCTCGCTCCCTCTCAAAGCTAATCCAAATCAAACTTATGTCTCGGACTCCCAAGATCTACATAACATCAATAAATACCAACATTAACTATAGGCATTTAGGAGTTCATTTCCAAACTAGCACATAATTCTACGAAAATTTGGGCAAAGACCTCCCCTGTAAATGCACAACCCCGAGAATTCAACTCGGCCAAATTCAATAACAATAACACCAACAATCATTCCAACAATATCCACAATCAATTCGAAACACATTCGAACATTAATAATTCTCCTCCACACATTCCGACAATATTCCAATTATGTTCACTACAACTACATACATATAAACCAACATATAATCAAACTAACACTAATGCTCACATATTCAATTACCAATCCGAAACCATTCAAACAATATTCAAGAACTCTTTAAACAATTCACACAATGTTTCCAACAATCCAACAAATGCTCCAATTCACCCGAAATTGTTCCCAAACCCGAGAACCACTTCCATAACACATTTCTAACTTCCGAATCATGATTTGCACCAATAATCCACATTCTAACAATGTCATTCTCACAAATATAGAAATTACATTAAATGCACATAATCCTCCAAATCAGCCCGCAACATTTACAACATCAACTTGAGTCATTACAATCTCATTATCAACATAGAATTCACAACGACAACAATCGACATACTAATTAGAATTAATCCATTCTTGTCATATAATATGACCTATATTCGGCCAACACCACACACATATACATATGTTGATGATTCTCATTCTTTTCTTCACACTACACAACTAAGCATGCTACATAGAATTAATTCATCACTTCACCACAACACACACATCCACACGGCTATATATACCATGCACACGCTACACTTCCACATGCCATATTTCATGATTTTCATCTATTTTGACATACTACAACATGCACACATCCTTCATAACACATAAAACAAGATTAAATCTTACCTTTTCCCTTCAACTCTACAACTTGGCTAGGGTTTGCGATTGATGAAACGAGTGATCTATTGGCCCAAACAACAACTCCATGTTAATGAGGACCCTTTAATTAGTGGGTTTGCTAGAAGGAATTATTTTTGTGATGGCTAAATCTTGGTCTTGAATTTTGCTCTCTTGGCCGAATGGTTGTTGTTGTTGTTCTTCCAAGTCTTGATTTTTTTCTAAGTGTGGAAATGAAGAAAGATGACTTATTAGTCATCTTTTATGCTCCTAGATGAATCATCCAAGTGTCCATGGCTCACACATGGGTTGGACCAATTAAATTTGGCCACAAAATATGTGGGGCCCTCTCCCAAACCACACGGCCAACATGGCCTTTTACCAATAATTCCCAATTTCTCAATATTCCACTTTTAGTCCCAAATTTTCCCAAACGTTCCATGCCAACCAATTCATGAACAAATTATGTCTCAAAACAAAATCGAAGGTCAAAAGTCCCGACTTCGTATCCCGGAATGGTCTTGTCCCTAACTTATCATAGTTAACCCGGATTGTTCCAATGTACGAAATACGGGATATAACAGATTTCCAAGCTGAGGGTGCTAGGAAAGATGACGAACCCAAAAGGACACTTGTGATGGCAATGACAATTGTAATAAAAAGAACAGCGATTAGTAGTTTGGAAGTTCTTGAAGGAAAGAAAGAACGCTGCTCCTACGAATGGAAACAAGAGAGCTCACCGGAAATTGGAAAATAGTTATGGACCACTAATTAATCTAAGCATGAGAGCATATGCTATGAAATCGTATGAGTTATTAACGTGAAGCTATGCCTAACCGGAAAGCTAACAAGGAATAATGACTGACGGAACGACCGCTAATACAAGAAAATCGAAGACACGTATACTTGTGTGGTAAGAAAATCATAAGGGGGTAAGAATTCCCATAGCCCTATGCTGTTGGGTTGTGTTGCAAGATTTGAGGGAAAGAGGTTAAAGGGACAGTTGAAGCTGGAGGCTGTGGCAGGAGCCCAAGGATTTAGCGTGAACCTGAATTATGGGTTGCCATGAGCGTAACTGGACTGTGAAGGATGGCAGATGGCGAAGAAGCATTACGTATATACATATTTTGGATATCGATGTGACCGGCCTTGGAAAGGAACCGGGAGGAATAGTTTAAGAAACACGGCCCACTATGCCCACTAGCAATAGGGTCCCGTTGGATAAATATTTAGAATGTATGATTAAGAGGGATGGTGACAAAGAGGTAAGAGAACGGGAACCCGAACTAATAGACTACAGGGAGTCAATGCAGTGTATGTCTAAGAGCAGCACATATAAAAAGGGATAGCCGAGATGGTACTGAAGAGGTAAACGCAAGAGTGCGCCGTATACGAGCAAGGTAATTACCCAATAACAAGGGAACGAGAAACAAAAAAAAAAGAATACGGTAGGGCGATGGATAGTTATGGCATGATAAGTCAAGACTACAATGATGGGGACAAAAATCAGAACGAGAGCGAGATACTAGTTGAATTCTGATCGAGTACATGAGGGCAAAGAAGTGCAAGAAGTTGATTGCAGGCAATAACGGAGTTAAGGAAGAATGAGAAGAGACTGACCTAGGCTTTGAGGCCTGATTAAGCAACTGATAATCGAAGATGTTACACCCGTAATTTCTGTACATTGAGATTCGCTGGGTATCAGCTATTTAAGTACAGACATTGGAGTTATTGTCGAGAAGATGCAAGATCATAGGTACTTGTGTTACGATTACAAGAGTCCGGGTTCGCGTAGCAGGCCATAAGAAGATTCGGGGAGACCAGTGGACTAAGGGATTAGACTTCCGAGCCTTTGAAGGAAAGTTGGGCAAGGCTTGGTACGGAAAATTTTGGTCTGACGATTATTAGCAACTCCGAGTTGACAGATATCATATGCAAATAATCGACGTCGATACTTAGAGTTCCAGAATGGCGATTGGGTCTTTCTAAAAGTGCCACCCATGAAGGGTGTCAGGAGATTCGGCAGAAAGGGAAAGTTGAGCCCGAGATACATTGGGCCATATCTGATCGTCCGCAGAGTAGGCCAGGTTGCCTACGAGTTAGATCTACCAGCTGATTTGGGAGAAGCCTATAGCCATACTGGTCATCGGGTGAGAAGGTTGCGTACTAAAGACGTAGTTTCCGTTAAAGTAGTGTGGCGGAACAATAACAGGGAGGAGGTGACCTGGGAAGCCGGAGAGGAAATGAAGAATAAGTATCCCTACTTGTTTCTTATACCTACAGGCAATTCAAATTCCTAGATGGGTTATGTTGATTAATTAATGGACTGAATGTGACAGCTATGAAAGAGACTCCCCCAAAGTGCTTATAAGACCCTGTAAGACCAGTTTAACATTCGAGGACGAATGTTCTAAAGGGGGGGAGGATGTTATATCCCGTATTTTGTACATTGGGACATTCCGAGCTAGCTGCGATAAGTTAAGGACAAGACTATTCCGGGATACGAGGTAGGGACTTTTAACCTCCGATTTTATTTTAAGGCACAAGTTGCTTATGATTTTATTGGTATGGAATATTAAGGAAAATTTAGGGTTAAAAGTTAATTATGGAAAGTTAATCATTCATGAAACAAGGGCCAAGTTGGCCGTGTGGCATAGGTGGGTTCCCACCCATGGCTTGGCCAAATTTAATTGATCCAAGCTATATGTGGGGCATGGTCCACATGTGTTGATTATATAGGTAAATGAAAGATGGCTAATTTCTCATATTCATCATATTTCCAACTCTAGAAACTTGGAGAAAGAAGGAGAGAAACAATCGGCCATGGCCTAGCCGAATGGGTGCTCAAGAACCTTGATCAAAAAAATAATTTTCTTCTAGCTTTTCTGTGTTTGAAGGCCCTCTATAACGTGGAGTGGTCATTGGAGCAAGCAAACCATTCATTTTTGCAATCATAAACTCTAGCCAAGTTGAGGAGTCAAGTGGAGAAGGTAAGGTTTATTCTTCTTTACATGTCTTATAGATGGTTGTGCGTGTTGTAGTGTGTTGAAATGGGTGAAATTCATGAAGTTATGTGTGTTGATGTTGTAGCCGTGTATGGGCTGTTTTGGGTGTAGGCATGATGAACTAATTTTATTTAGTATTCTTGGTTGTTGGAGTTGTAGATTCTATGATGAAAATGAAAGTTTAATGATTCAAGTTGAAGTTGTAATTGTTGTGGGCTGTTTTAGAAGCCAACGTGATTTGAGTGTAGTTTCTATATTTATGAGAATGATATTGTTAACGTGTGGATTGTTAGTGTAATTCATGAATTTGGGAGAGAGGAATGTGTTGTTGTTGTTGTTCTCGGGTTTGGGGAGATTTCGGGTGGCATTGTATATTGGTTGGGTTGTTTTGAATATTGTACGGGTTGTTTGAAGTGTTCTTGAATCTTGTTTGAATGATCTCGGATTAGTGCTTGAACATGTGAGCGTTGATGTTGGCTTGAATGTATGTAGTTGAATTGAAGGTAAATGGAATGTTGTCGAATTATGTAGAAAAGAGTTACTAACGTTAGAATGCGTTTGAATTGATTGTTGATGTTGCTAATATGATTATTGGTATTGTTGTTGATGATTTGGCAAAGCTGAATTCTCGGGGTTGTTGAATTTACAGGGGAAATGCTGCCCAAATTTCTGTAGATAAAGTGCTAGGTTGGGGTGGAATCCCTAAGTATCTATAGCTAATGTTTGGTATATAATGACGTTGTTGTAGATCTTGGGAAGCCCGAGACTTAAGTTTGAATTAGCTTAGGGAGCGGACGAGGTATGTAAAGCTTACCCTTTCTTTCTTTTGGCATGTCTTAGTTGTAAGTAAGCTATGATACCAAACCTCGGGTAACTCTACTCTTACGATCCGAGCATGTCTACGATTCTTATTCACCTCTTAATGTTGGCATTCTTAATGTAGTAGAATTATGGTCCTTATGTCTTTGGTATGACTGGATTTCAAATGTTGCATAAAATGTTTTGTTCCTAAAGGATTCTATGTTGAATAAGGTCCCTAACTTTCATAGACGGGCTCGGATCGCTTCGATACGTTCGTAGAAGGTTCCATAACGAGTAATGCCCGTAACTTTTATGGGCGGGCTCGGATTGGTTTGATGCATGTCTACGATTCCTAAGATACTTTTTAACATAGTCCTAATGGCATTTAGAACAGATTTATCGTGACTATCGTTGATACTTGAGCATTGATTTCTCATGACTATCGTTTGATACTCGAGCGTTGATTTGTCTACTTATCTATCGAGTCTTAAAGATGATTTGTGTGCATATGGTTTCTCACTACTCTGCTCGTGCTAGCTGTTATTACTTCCTTCACTGAGTCCCGGGCCAGGGCACGCATTCGTGCGCACTCCATTGCATTGTTCACCGAGTCCTTCACTAGAGGGCCGGGACACGCTATATATATATATATATATATGATGATGTGATGATATGGGGATGGCGGCCAGGATGGCATATGATGACTTCATTCACCGAGTCCCTCACTAGAGGGCCGGGACACGCTATATGTACATGTATATGATGGTTTTACTTACCGAGTCCCTTACTAGAGAGCCGGGACACGTTATGCATGCATATGTACATGATGATTATTTTCTTATGTCACTCAGTCTCCTAATGGGCTGGGTATGATATTGACATGCATGATTTATGTTTCAAAGACAAGCCTTATGGTTTCTGGTTATCGTACTAATTTTCTATACTCCTTATTTCGATGATCTCGTCTCTTCGTGTTTCATGCTTTACATGCTCGGTACATATTCCGCATCGACCCCTTCCTTCGGGGCCGCGTTTCGTGTCCGCAGTACGGACGTTCGTTTCGGTGATTCGTCGGCCTAGGATATCTATTCGCTATTTTGGAGCGCTCCCGCTTCTCGGAGCCTATATTTTGGGGTACGTACACTTTCGTTATATATGTGTATGTATATATGTTTATTCGGGGGCACGGCGGGGCCCGTCCCGTCATATGATTCTTCGTTATTACTCTTGAGGTCCGTAGACATATGTGTGGGTTGTGGGTAGTTAGTGTACAGTTGTGTCTGTGTGGTTTGTGTTCTGGGCGTTCCCCTACCTTATGATGGCCTTGCTGGCTTATGTGCAATATCACCTGTTGAAAGTTGTGACGGCGATATGTTTATATATGTATATATATTTGTGACAGCTTTTGGGCGACGTTTTACTTTTTTGTATGCCTAACTTGTTTGTATGCTGATTCTGATTAATGGGTATGTACGGGTGTCCAGCTCGGGCACTAGTCACGGCCTGCGGGGTTGGGTCGTGACACCCTGCCCCTAGCTGGTGCTGCCTCTCTGTCTCTGCCACGGCCATAACCTCTAGCTCGGCCCCTACTACGTTCCTGTGCACTGGCGGCCGACACTAGTATCTCATCGATCGCAATTCTAGCAAGCGTCGTCACCATTAGTGAGAGAATAGAAGGAGAAATCAGCTAGCAATTTGATCCAACTAGATAACAATTAGGGAAAAGTAGCACGAAAAGAATGAAAGAGTGGAGTTTTCCTAGTGTCCTATAGCCTCTCAAACATAAGTATAGACATCTACGTACCGATCCGCAATACTCAACTAGACATGTTCTTGTACTTATGAGTTCGGTGAACCTAGGGCTCTGATACCAACTTGTCACGACCTAAATCACGGTCATGATGGCACCCACACTAACCCCCGACGGCGAACCATCCTCCTTAATTAACACTTAATCAATTTAATAAATAAGCAGGACATAAATAACACCAACAATAATAAGTCTTAAAGCATACATAAACATAAGGTGCAGAATACTAAGTCAAATACATCTCTCTAAGGACGTGAAGTCACCGGTACAAGAACAACTAATCCAAAACAAGTCTAGGAATATAATAATAGTTTGAACATAGGAGAATACTGTCTAATAGATAAAGTAATAGACAATAATATATGAGATCCAGGGCTGCAGGCTGGCAGGTGGCTCACCCTCCAATCTCAAGCAAGAAGCCTCGGGGCTAGACTCGAGGCCTCGAAAAAGATCCTGTCTCAAACTCTGCACTTAGAAAAAGTGCAGTAAGAGTAGTATCAGTACAACACATGTACTGGTAGGCATCACAGGCTGGCTAAGACAAGTTAACGCATATGAAATAGAGAAATCAACAAGTAAACAGACAAGGCAGTCAACAACAATCAACAAGCACAGTATATCCCAAATCATTAAGTCATAACCTAGGTTAAGCTTCTATTCCATAACTCTGCCAAGTTCTAAGAAATCCCTCAACCATAACAACACAAGTACCACCAATCAAGAATCTGATAAGATAATATATGATGTATTGATGAGGGATGAAATGCAAATGAGATGCAATGTAATGGCCAATACCTTGAACCAGTACGCACATGCTATAACCATTTGTCACTTCAATAATCATGAACCATAGGGGACCGGCGGCGTCTATGTACTCTCCACCCCGAAACAAAAAACGGGCCGTGACTCTACCATTATATTCGATACAGACCTCGGACTATAGTAATAATCATGTTACTTTCATCTTTCTCAATCTTTCCATTTGGAATCTGTTTTCATAACTCTTTCATCATGTATGAATGTATGAATGCAGGATTGAGGAATCACATGTAATCAATATCAATAAATATGATATGGAATTCACAAACACCGTGAAGCCAATTCAATCCTTGCACGAATTATCAAAACTACCATGGAAATGTATCAGAGAATCAATCCCAATCGCAACAAAGAGAGCCAACACATCCGGCACCATCACAACTATGTAGTCAATTACACCACATGTTAATAATTGCATAAAGTTCGGCGACAAGCCCACTTCATACCAACCTAGTAGATTTAACACCACAACCATGTCTGAAGGCCTATCATGCTTTCCCCGTCAATAACTACATAACACATGTGATTCACTAATCAAAGTATAAGAAGATAAGCCTTAACCTACCTCAGAGCCGAACACGAGCCTCGAACTCCTCAAACCAAATGCATACGCAAGTGTACGCCGTCGTACAAGTAATATATGGTTTAAGTACAAATATCGTACCCACAGGGACTTATTATTAACTATTTACTAAATTAAACGATCCTAATCATCAATACAAGAAACAAAATCCAAAAATATAATTATCAACTAACTAAAATATAAAATAAAGCAACTAATGAACTTCAACCAAGAAAGAGCGAATTTTTATCGGAGAAAAGATAGATCTACGGCTATGACCACTAATAATCCAGTTGAGTCTTTAAACCGTTCTACCTATCAATTTCCTGAGTTACTAGTTAACGGGTTTATGTTAACTTTATGATATTCTTTCTAACTGCTCACAAGCCTGTAGATACTACTCTTAACGTCTATATTTCTATGATTGCAGGATGTAACAAGAAAGCATTTATATCTCAGTATCCAACTAAATAGGGCTAAAGGGTATATTTCTATCCTCAGTAGCGAAATGATAAATTTAACAAACTCTATTTAGTCTTATTACGTACGTGAATTCTCTCTTTCAAGTTTAATTCACGTACCACAGATAGTGTCTAATTAGTGATGAATTAATCAAACAATTAAGATCAAGAATAGATAAGCAACTCAAAGATGGAAATCAATAGATAGCAACAATTGTCAAACCACAACTTTCATGTCTGAGCCAAAACCCTAGAACTAAAGAGTTTAGCTCCACATAGACATGGAGAAAAAATAACAAATCATCCAAATAAAAATGTAAAAATGAGTAACACAGAGGAGAGAAGGTAAAACCCTGTAACGACGGCCTCCACAGCGGCTATTAGCCCTCTCTATGTCCAAAGTTCTCAACTCCCCTAAAAAATAATGTCTTGATGTATTTATAGCTGTACGAAATATTTTAATCCAATCCCAACTCAAATAGAAAAACTTGTCCAAGCCACGATTAGAGATTTTCTTGTTGGAGCACACGCGTCAGCAATTAGAATAGCCCCACACCACTGGAATGTGCACACTTCTATATTGCCACGAAGATAAAGTCTATACGTATTTTCCATTCTAACTGGTCCCTTGTGCTTGCAAATTAAATTCTCCACATACATAAATTTCAAATGCGCTCCTCTCTTCATGAGCAATCCCAAACCAAATCACAATAATTATCACAGATCAATTTTATTCTTTCTCCAATTCTATAACTTCACGCCTTTTGTCAATTTTTTGCTCCAAAATTCTCATCTTTACATCACTTTATTCCTACACATCAAAATATAATATTAAGCACAAATCAATATAATAATACTCAAAAGATGATTAAGGTACTATGTTGTAAGGCAAATAATGACTAAATATATGCACTTTAAGCCGAACATCACCACCCCACACTTAAACTCTTGCTCGTCCTCGAGTAAGCACTAAAACCACTCTCAATAAGTCAAACCTAGGAACACCACCACTTTGATTGATACCAACAATTAGGCCCTCTAGCAACTCAACTCATCAAATATACTCTTTCTAATCATCATGCAAGATATACATGTCAACAAACAACCAACAAACTTCTAACCTCCTGATCTCAGAGACGGACATTAACTCATTAAATTTAAGCTCGTTCACTTATTCTGTCAAAGAAAACTAATAACATCACCTCTATTATGAAACAAGTGCCCTCACAAGAAGAAATAGTCCACACACTCAATTCAAGGGATGAATGTAAATTCATGACTTAGCATCAAAGCACAACTCTTGCTCTCAAAAGAAATTCACATGTATGCATGAAGAACCACAGGCTTGCCCATTATGTTCATCTCTACTAATCAAGTGTGCTCGAATAGAATCAAATAGGACTTTAACGGATTGTAATGTTGGCTAGGGGATGGGTAGGAAAACTATATAATAGTGACTTACACTTCCCTAAGCACTTTGCACTTTTAGACTTCATCACTCATTATTTCTTCTCTTTATTTTATTTTTCAGCCCTCTCTTCATCAATTATTTCACTAGTCTTTTCCTCATATCAAGAACGTTTCAAATCATTTTTTTCAACGCAATATTTCATTTTTTTTATGTCACATTCTTTTTAAGCGAAACTTTTCATCACTTTTCAACTATCATTGGTCACTGTTTTTGTAAGCGTTCCCAACCCTTTTGATCCCTTTCCGAGCTTTATTAGCTTATATTTGACCCTCCGGGACCGTTGGCATGCTTCCCGAGGTCATCAGATGTGATTTGGGTGATCTCTTGGAAATCTGAGCTTAAAGCAAAAAAGGGTTTACTTAAAGTTAACTTTTGGATAAACGGACCTTTTTTGGATATCTGTTGATTTCGAGAGGTCCAAATAGTCATTTTAGAACTTGTGTGAATATTTGATTCAGTTCCCAATGCACTCGGGTGCATTTTGGGACTTGGGTTGAAAAGTTGATGTTAAGGTATCGGGGATTGACTCGGTCAACGAGACCTCCATTGGGAATTTTGAGCCCACGGGTGCATTCGTAGCGTATTTTTCTGTCTGTCTATGTATGTGGTTTGTGAGCAGATGGCCTCGGGTATTAGTCGGGATTGAGTTGTGATTATTTTGGGGAAATCTGGTTTTGGTGCCCGCTATAACAGCACCAGTACCGCATCAACGGCACCGCTATAGCAGTGGGATGGCCGCCACAGCAGTCTAGTGCTTTCCGGGATAACCGCTGAAGTGGTCTGAGTGTCCGTCGGGGCAAGACCGCCGCAGAGCCGTAGAAGCGGTATCGGGCAGGGATTATTTCATTAACTGAGCATCAAAAGCCCTAAGCTCCCCATTCTTTATTATTCAACTTTAGAGTTCTTGGGAGATTTTTAAGGATATTCATAGAGGAAATTCTTGGTGGTAAGTTCTTCAAATTCCTTTACTATTCCATTGTCATTAATCACCTTAGAATCTCTTTATCTTGTTAGTTCATTAGTGTTTGAAGATTAAAAGAGGGTTTCATGAGTTCTTCTTCTACGCTTTTAAATCATGATTTGTTGGTTGGGTTAGCTCTATTAAGCATGGAACTGATGATTAGAATCCTTTATTTCATAATTTCTTCCTAATTAGAGGCTAATTTATGAAATTGGAAGTTAGAGTTTATACCCAAATTTGGGGGTTTTACCTAAAATTTGAATTTGAGTAAATTATTGATTCTTCTAGCTTGATATTGATGGGAATTGATCACCTAGAGCTTTAATTTCATGTTGGAACCTTTAGATTGCTAATTTTACCCTTCTAGTTCATAAACCCTATTCCATAGGTTGGGGATTTAGGTCTTGAATAGAAGTAGCATTCGTTTGATGTTCTTCTTGATTCTAATTTCTTGATTCGAATGTGCCTAGACTTTCTTTATCTCGAGGCTCAAAGCAAAGGGAAGTCTAAGAAGTGATTGTTGGTGATATTGCAGTTCGGCCTTCCTGGTAGGTTACAGTTTACTCTATGGTGAGACTTCGTTTAGCGAAGTATATATTTAGACGATATTATCGGAGAAAGCATGTAAACCTTTGGGTATAAAGTTGGGTTAGATATTGTCTTAGGTTAGGCCCTGTTGTGTGATTGGGGTTAGCCACCCCGTTGTGTTGTGACTTATCTTGTTCTATTGTTGTTGGCTTGATGCCACGTGGAGATAGTAGATATTAGAGTCTATTGATATATCCTGATTATGATTTTTGTAGTATCTTGCATGTTGTCATTTGATACGAGGATTGTGATTCTATTGTGGCTTATTATATAGCCTTTTTATTGATATTGTTGGTGTGCCCATGTGTGGTGCTATTTGGGATTGATTTGATTATTGACATTGAACTCATACATTGCACGCATTCTCATCCTTCATGATATATTGTTGATACATTGATGACACTTGAGGAAACACTACTACGAGTTGGGCTCAATTGGATGAGAGTGACGTGAGGACCGATGTTCGAAGTTTGTCCCGGAATCAAGAATGTGCGTAGCGATTGCCGAGATTATTGCCGGAATCGTGAGGTAGCAGTTGCCGAGGTTGTTGCCAGAACCGTGAGGTACATGGACTTCGTGGGTCCCCCATGGGTTGTGCTGCGAAGATGTGATGTTCCATCATCAGAGTACATGTGTACACAACATATGCATTACATTCGCATTTCATACATTATTACATTGCATTGCACTATGGCTTCTATTGTGATATTCTCGTGATGTACTTGTGATATACAGATTCAGACTGAGTATTTTGAGACTTGGCACATTTGCGTTTAGATGCTAAACATAGGTGATGACGTGTACTTAGATTCTGGCTCGTGTTTGACTTATACATTGTTGATTTACCTGTTTATCTTACTTTATTGCCTTGATATATGTTAGCTAAATTTAATTGGCCTATGATACCTATTAGTACTTGTTGTTTGTACTGACCTGCACTTGTTGCATTCTTTTATGAATGCAGAGTACCTAGATAGATCTACTTCTACCCTTCGTGGCTGATATTCGAGGATTGCTGATTCGAGTCTCTTCAGGGTGAGCATGAGGACGTTCGCTGCCCGAAGACTCTTTCTATTATTATGTCTTGCTTTCCGTTCTAAGACATGATTTTGAGACTATTGATGTATACTTAATAGTCAGACTTGTAGTATTTAGTTAGATGCTCTTATATGACCAGACCAGATACTGCGGTGTATTTCCATTGTTTCCACTTCCTTATATTACATTTGTGAGGCTTTCGCTCTTTTCTACTAACTGTGAATGTAGAGTTAAGGGTTCGCCTACCGAGGTGGAAAAGATAGATGCCCGCACGACTTAGTGAATTGGGTCGTGACAGTTTTTATTTTTTCACTTGACCATTCCTTTCTTCAAATTTATCAATTATATCATAGTCTAAGCTACAGTGCTCAAGGAAGCAGGGTGCGAAAACTAGGGATTCGACAAATGGGTCAAGGCAAAAATACTGCTAACAAACGAAAGGCTACAAGCTCGAAGGGCTAACTAGTGGTATAATTGCTGAAAAGGCTAAAAATTCACAAGACATATCAAAGAAAGCATATCATCATCTTCTAAACAAAGCAACACTTTTTATTTCGCTTCAATAATAGGCAGGGTAAGTTCTAGACTAAGATGCAAAACATAGAATATATGCAAGAAATCCTCACCACACATGGCACAAGTCTTAATCAAGATGGATCAATTCTACTCTAGGACAGATAGGATCATGATGAACTACAAAAAAAGAATAAGTTATACATAGAATCACAACCTTGAGCTAGGTGTCAGAAAGTATGCTATCTTTTTCATTACTCAAGCACTTACAGGAAAGTACTATTCAAACACAGACCCAAATATGTTAGTACCAAACAAGTCAAAAAGAGGCTTTCTTTTCTCTCCTTTACTACTCCTAAAAAAATATTAATCCTAAATTTTTTAAAAATTACCCGGTCCAAAGCCTCTCCTCGGGAAAGAACCGAGGCCATAAGAAAATCCAGGGGTGGATGATCTATGCCACTAATGAGCGAAAAAGAAGCTCTAAAGGAAAAATAAAAGAACCAACAAAGAAAAAAAAATTCTTTTTGAATTTTTTATTAGTTTTCTGTTTTTTTTTTAATATATAAGGCTAAGAAATAAAAAAACTCCTATGGCATAATCACCTTGACCTAAAAAATCGGAAGTACCCACCCCACACTTAAAAATGTGCATTGTCCTCGATGCATGTATAGTAGAGAAAAATTAAAACAAGGGTGAGAAATACTCCCTGAGAACCTCTAGGGCCTAGCTAGCAGCATATCCTCAACATTAAGGGTCGGCACGACCCCTCACTTAAGGCCAAACATACTCCTCAGCTTTCAACTCCGGGGACTCAGACTTCCCCTAATCTGCAAAATAAAAACAAAACATGCCACTATAAAAATAAAATACAAGTTGGGTTGCCTCCTAACAAGCGCTTGATTTAACGTCTCCATATCCTCAACATTAAGGGTCGGCACGACCCCTCACTTAAGGCCAAACATACTCCTCAGCTTTCAACTCCGGGGACTCAGACTTCCCCTAATCTGCAAAATAAAAACAAAACATGCCACTATAAAAATAAAATACAAGTTGGGTTGCCTCCTAACAAGCGCTTGATTTAACGTCTCCTTATGACGTGAACCAACTTTTCCCTCCGGTGTGAACTTATGAATTATACCCCTAACAGGGCATCCAGTCTACGGCTATGCTGCTTTGGTAGGGGTACAAAGATAACAAGGCCAAGTAATAAATCTTCCACTCTTCACTTCTCGGCTTTTGGATAAGGAATTTGATTTTCTCTTTTTGGTACAACAAATTAAAGAATATAGGCACTCTCATCCTCACTTTCTGACTCCCCCATAGGCTCAGATGGCTCGATTACCATCTTTCTATCTAAACACAATGTGGAAAAGTGATCGGAATGAGGTCTAATGCGCCCTAGCTCATGAATTGTACTACTATTTACATCCCCATATATACACACACTCAAGTATCCAAAAGTAATGTTTTCTACTCCCTCACATGACTTTAGAGCACTCTTTTTAACATTGGAAGCATCAATAAAAATATGGTCTAATGATGGTATTCTCTTTTTATCTGCTCAATTTGGCCTAGAAGATCTTTTTTAGCTTTACACAACTCGTCAGTAAATTGTCGGGCGTTACACGCATCAAGCTTTGCACTCAAATTTGCATCCAAGTTATACACAGCCAAGACAAACCTGTCAATTTCTTATGCAAGATCAACTCTCTCCTTAGATCAATCATTCACAAACTTTGTTAGAAACAATGTCATTCCGCATATTCCCTTAATCGATAATATTCATCACAATACCAACCCTTACTCCCATATTTATATTCACACTTCTAAGATGCCAGGTCACGACAAGACAAAAAATACTGGCCATAAGAGTCTTTCGTCAACCAAGCATCTTCATCAATGACCTTACCTCCGTATATTTCATCCCAAGATGTCATGCTGAGAGAACTAGAACACACTAAGAGAAAAATAATAATAACTCTTCTCTCTCCTGGAGAAAAAGCGATCCGAAAACCTAACGTAAAAACTTCAGTACCCGGCCTGCTATGGCCACTCAGGCCACCGAGAAACCTCCCACTGAGGTTAGCCCTCCCAAGCCTCCCTTAGAATATATGAAAACTTCACAACAAGCAAATTTTCATGCTTCTAGTTCGCACCAGGTAGCTCCTGTTCATGCTTCCACTTCGCAACACGTAGTTGCACCCTTAGATTATATTGTTGAATCCAACAACCCTTAATGCTAACAATAACCAAAATACGAATAGTTCCACCTCTGTTCCTTTTGTTCCAATTCCAATTAAGTCGATTG